>NC_137865.1:13634535-13652510 GCF_963924005.1 Protomyctophum bolini
TGAAAAAAAGTCATCTGCTTTGCTACTATTTTTGATTGGTTGGTGTGTGAAGTTAACCAATCGCCGAGACTGCCGCTTTCCCAGAAACAGAAATTCATTTATAGCTACAATTCTTAAGTTTTATGTCTGTTGTCTCCCTCTCCACACGGAGACAGGAAACTGAACCAGTGTCCCATGAAGTTCCAACTACAATAAAGATAATAAACTTAACTTTATTGGCATTGTCAACTAGTACTGCAGGTGTCCTACCCAATGCCAGCGTGAATGTCTCAATGGAAGTGTCGGGAGACCACCTCAAACCACTGCAGATGTATCAGTTATATTGTAACAGTCTACCATATATTGGTTATAAAATACAGTTTTATTCGCTTAAAGGAGTCCCTCAGGTTATGGCTTTAAAACAATAAAGCATGAAACTAATTCGTTTAATGCAGTCCGTCAGATGATTCAGATGAAACACAATTAACATCAAATAGATTCAACGGATGTTACATTCAAAGGATGTGCTTTAATATGAAATGAGTCTCCCTATCACACAACTAAATACAAGTAGATATAGTTGTCTTTTGGTTCTCCAATGACGAACGACATGGAAACATTGCTGATTTTACATTTCACAGATTCACAGAAAATTCCTAATGTGCTGTCTTGTGGCTTGTGTGATGATAAAGTTTGGGACGTAAGATCAATGAGCCTTTTCTTTGAGTCTTTCAAACAAATATATGATATAAAATATTGATGCATGCATAATTCCTTTGTGTTTTCCTCCCTCGTTGCTGTTTTCATCTAGTCTTGTCACTAGCGGTGACAAGACGGTCAGGCATGGCCAGCTACAGCGCTGTCAAGTCGCTGTTTAAGTGTTGATAAAGCCACACTGCATGAATGACAAGCGGTTTAAATAGCACTGGGAACTGTACCGTGCACGGCAAGAATGCGTGTGTTTCATTTTTTTCCCCCTTTCTTTTTAATTTATGTGACGGAGCAGGAATTGTGTATAGGAGAGAGAAGGGGGCGTGGAGATGGTGCAACAAAAGCATAATGATTCTTTCATGCTGCTGTCTTTTAGCGCAGAAGAAAAAGTTAACATTTCGGGCATCACTTTGTAGCTTAACTAAAGGGGAATTCTGCCCAAAACTGTTTTTTCCACCATTTTCTGATATTATATCCCCTACACCAGGGGTTCCCAACCTTTCTATTACCATGGAAATGTTGGCGGACCGGCATGGCTGAGGGATGAGGGGGTAGGGGTGCGTCGCGGTCGTGCATCATCGTACCAAAACATGGAAGACAGTTGACTGGCCTTAAGTAGCCCACCTGCTGCTATATTATTGTATCACATACATAATTGTCATAGACCATATCATTGATCCTGGTGACGCACGGTTATAGATTCACGGTCGGGGGAAAACTTGGGATTCCCTTCTCGCGTACCAGTGGGACATGTCCCACGTACCAGCACAGGTACACATACCAGTGGTTGGGAACCTCTGCCCTACACTGCCTATTTTTCACATCAGTCATGCTGTCCACTCACCCGAGTGTGCACTGTGATGCATTGTGACCTTGTCGATCTGCTATTTTCAGCCAAAGCCTTCCCCACAATTAGGATGCTGGGTTGCGTTTAAGTGGTTAATGTTGCTGTCCTCCATCTAAAAGGACTTGTAGCCTCTGCCGCTTTGTCGCCACTGTGCACTATGCAGCGGTAGTGTGCAGTTCCGACCCTTGAAACATGGGCGCTGTCCATGGTGCTGAATCCTATAGTATGTGATAATGTGTATGGGCACTGCGTGGGTTCTTTCTTCATTACAGTAAACTGGAAACAGGTGCTCTTTGGACAGAGTTTTCACATTAGAGTGGTCACACATTTAAGTGGTTAGAGATTAACCACTTACAGTTTAACCCTTTATTCTAGACCTAGTCATACTGGACCTGAGTTGGCTCTATACTTAGACCGCTTTTTTTCCATCTAGAAAGTCTCTATCTACAAGCTCTGCCGAGCTTGTAGATGGCTATTCTTGGCTAATATTCTCCCCAGAACACGAATACTGGTGGTTCAAGGGGTTGCGTTACTTTCCTCTGTGGAGAACCTGTAGGCAGGTATAGATAAGGTGATCTTAAAACAAAGTCCAAGCCATACTGTTCAGTTGAACACATTATTATTATATTATTATAACATACATGGCTAGACAAAGTTACAATTTGCTACAGCTTTAATAAAGGCTTGAAAAAAGAAATCAAGTGAGCAGTGTGCCTTGGACTAACATACTTCTACCATACAATCTGTTTCTTACATGTGCTAGTTGGTCAAGAACATTTTAATTGAGTATATTTGCTCTAGTGTATAGTGCATTTCCGTTTTTAGGCAGTTTTCGCTTCATTTTGATTGTACAGAGACAGTAAGTTGAGGTCTCCGGCTGGAATCAAACTTTTATCCCCTGAATAAACACTCAGTTTCTGCCCTTAGCCACCACATCATACACATTAGCCCATTCATGTATGTTATTTATCTATTTGTCACATGGCATTTTAACCAAAGGTTACTTTAATGAGGTTGCAGGTAAATTGCTCTTGGGTATCTGAGGCTCACAGCTTGGCAGGTATTTTAGTGGTATTGTATTTATGCATGAAAGTGTTCTGCCACAGTATTTTAAGCTTTGAATGTGTCGGATGCTCCAGCACTTCCAGTGTATTTAAAGAAGGGTGCTGGGTTTTATTTCTGGCAGTGAGGTGCTACTGCAGTGCTGCCAGTCGTCAGCCCATGGGTGCTGCATGGGGTTATTTAGAGCACTGAGAATACAGAGAGAGAGAGAGAGAGAGAGAATCCTACAGTCCACCCTTCACTTCTATTGCCGTCATCCACACCTTCATCCACCCTCTTCTCTATCGCTCAAACCCTTTATTCTCCTCTGTTAAATTGTTCCCCTCCACTTTACTCTCCCCTCAAACGTTTTTTTTCTTATCTATATAGTCGGCCCCACTACACCTCTAGCCTTAATTTAACTTTTAGCACAAATTATACCCTAGTATGCACGTGTGAGAGGGCAGGGGGAGGGGAGAGAGAGAGAGAGAGAGAGAGAGAGAGAGAGAGACCAGAGGGTGTATTTTTATTCTTTTGGAAACGGGACAGCTCCTCAGAGAAGAATGTGTACTATCCTCTATGGGTCAGAGATGGACATTTATACATGCATGCACAAGCTCCTTACACCATGCATATTCTCAATGGTCATTAATATATATATGCATATTTATGCAGGAACACACACACACACACGCTGCAGAGGCTAAAGAGCGTCAGGAAGAGCATGGAGCAGAGGAACGAGGGAGGGAGAAGGGTAACTGGAGTGGAGGATGTTGATGAGTAGAATGTGGGGAGAGGAGAGGAGAGGAGGGGAGGGGAGGGGAGGGGAGGGGAGAGGAGAGGAGAGGAGAGGAGAGGAGAGGAGAGGAGAGGAGAGGAGAGGAGAGGAGATTGGTATTTTTGGCAGAGTTTTGGGAAGGCACCCGTTGCATCAAACGGGTAACAAGTTGCAGGGACAGATATATGACTATTCACCAGACGTGGGATATTAATACAGATATATGACAATTCACCAGACGTGGGATATTGATACATATGACTATTCACCAGACGTGGGATATTGATACAGATATATGACAATTCACCAGACGTGGGATATTGATACAGATATATGACTATTCACCATGGTGAATAGTCATATATCTGTATCAATATCACACATCTGGTGAATAGTCATATATCTGTATCAATATCACACGTCTGCAGACGTGTGATATTGATACAGATATATGACTATTCACCAGACGTGTGATATTGATACAGATATATGACTATTCACCAGACGTGTGATATTGATACAGATATATGACTATTCACCAGACGTGTGATATTGATACAGATATATGACTATTCACCAGACGTGTGATATTGATACAGATATATGACTATTCACCAGACGTGTGATATTGATGAGGATGTGATGGACAGATATATGACTATTCACCAGACGTGTGATATTGATGAGTTTGTGATGATTTACGACTCTCAACAATCCGCATGCACAGCTTTACTTCGGTAACTACACTCATTTGTAACCGTTACTCTTTGTGTCCATCGCCAATGACCAACTGGATGTGCGTAACTTTCACTTTTGTACAATTTGATCCAACCCACGCACGTCTCGGGTCTCCCGCCCTTCACTGTACGGAAAACTCCAAACACCTGTTGCCACACCCGCACCACACTGGCCATGGCATTGACTGCATGTTTCCCCAAAGCAGTGAAGTGAGCTGTGAGCAGTGAGCAGTGAAGGATTTACCTGTGCCATGTCACAGAGAGGAGCAGATTAAAGCAGCCCTTAGCCCTTAGCCTGGCCTCTATGTAAGCTCCTTCGCCTATTTTGAGGCAGGTTAATGCAGTTTTGAGACACAGCGATGCAAAATGCCACCATGCAGAATTCCTCAACACATTTCTTTCATAATGTTAATGCCAGTGTGCCACCCCAATAGTGTGGTGACATTGTAGCATTGTAGGCTTACTGTGGTATGTCGGCATTGGAAATGTCTACATCTAAAGGTTAAGCCCTGATGCCTTGAACATTTAAAAAGGACTATCTTTCAGGAGAGGCAGCGGGTGTTTGATCTGGAGCCAAGAATACATAGAGAGGAGGAAATAGAGTTGTAATGAGAAGGAATGGATTACTGCGGGAAGAATGGAAGAGAGAAAATAGGTTTTTGGTCCAGTGCAGAGAGTGACATTGACTTGACTTTTCAGTCTTGCGATATGTGGTACGTGGCGGAATTACTTCTATTCTAATCAGTTGGGAGACGACTGGAATAGAATTGATGACACAGTGGAATTGGTATTAGTTAGAGTATTGAAACTATAGTTAAGTGCTTCTCAACCTCATGGGTCGGGGGACCCCCAGGGGGATATCCACATTCCACACATCCCCACATGACTTAATTTAAGGACTTTGAAGACATTTTTAATACATAAACAAGTAAACAAGACCATTACTGCATCAAAAGTAATCAAAAACGAACAAACATTGACACATTGTCAAATATTATACGAAACAAGCCACAACTGTGAAAATAGACCTACAATACAGTAGCTCTACAAGCTCGCAACGCAATGAAGGCGTTGTGAGCTTGTGGATCTGAAGCTAGAAGCCCTAGCAGCCCAGATGATGACTTGATTTCCGGTTCCGTCATCATAACGTGACGGCCTCGTCACCAGGTCCCGGATAAATCCGCTGTTTCTTTTTAATTATTTTAAAACGGCGAATTAAACGTATTAAATAAATGTCGGGTATAGCGTTTTGCGTGCGGTGGAACACTGGATTAAACAATAGAGGGTATGCGCATGCTTAAGGTGAATGGCACATCGAGTGGCAAAGCAACATGCAAAGTGACTTTAACATTGGGATGGCCAATGACTACGTAGAAAATTGTACTGCAAAGTAGGTTAGAAACGGTTGCCAAACTCTGGTATATTTCTGAGTGGAGCCCCTGATTGTATTTTGAAGTTCTTTGAGTTTGAGATGTGACATAACATCCTCCACCCAACGTTTGTGAGATGGCGGCGCTGCCTTTTTCCAATTAAATAGTATCAGCTTCAGCGTGATGAGTTGGTATTTGTATTCCCTCTGGAGGGACACCAAACGGCGCCGTTATTGGATTGGGATCTATATAATAGTTGAGTTACAAATATACGAGAAGGTATTAAATATCTCTGTCCAAAATGCAATCTGGGACACGACCAAAACATGTGGCTAAGCGTAGCAAACTTCTGACCACACCTGGCACTGGCTGGATCTGAGTGCCAACCAACATTATGATTGGCAAATCCAATTGGTTACTCGTGCTAAATGCACGGGCAAAAAACGTCCAGTTTGGGCACTATACGTCTCGGCGGCTTCAACATTGGCCAGCCGCTCTGGGGGCACTGGGGGCTTGGTAAAAGGTGATTGGCCAGCCGCTCTGGGGGCACTGGGGGCTTGGTAAAATGTGATTGGCCAGCCGCTCTGAGGGCTTGGTAAAAGGTGATTGGCCAGCCGCTCTGGGGGCTTGGTAAAAGGTGATTGGCCAGCCGCTCTGAGGGCTTGGTTAAAGGTGATTGGCCAGCCGCTCTGGGGGCTTGGTAAAAGGTGATTGGCCAGCCGCTCTGGGGGCTTGGTAAAAGGTGATTGGCCAGCCGCTCTGGGGGCTTGGTAAAAGGTGATTGGCCAGCCGCTCTGGGGGCTTGGTAAAAGGTGATTGGCCAGCCGCTCTGGGGGCTTGGTAAAAGGTGATTGGCCAGCCGCTCTGGGGGCTTGGTAAAAGGTGATTGGCCAGCCGCTCTGGGGACTTGGTCAAAAGTGACCATAAAAAAACTATTTTGACACAACATAGATTGTTCTTTTTCACAATGATTTACAACTATATAAAAACATGTTGATTTGAATTCATTCTTTTAATCAACCAACCACTTTAGGCCTTCAGACATTAAGTCCTACGACAAATAGTGGCAATAGACGATCCACAAGCTCACAGCGCTTGGTGACGTGTTGAGAACTGCATGGTGAAAACTGCACAGAGCATCTTAACGGTAGCTACAGTACATACTGTATGATTGATTATGGACAGAGGAATTACATCACCACCACTGAACGCCTCGCTAGTGGTCATGACCTTGGATGGGCAACCAGGCAGTCTGTAAATAGACACGTGCTTGCGTGCTTGTGTGCGTGCGAAGCACAGATGAAAGCCTTGAACTACACAACAGGAACACACATGCAGATGTGAATCTGTGCAGACCATGTGCCAATTCTATAGCTAAATGATGTATATGTGTATATGTGTATGTATATATATGTATACGTATGTGTGCGTGTGTGTGTGCGTGTGTGGGTGTTGAATGTATGGCTGTAGAGCATGAAGCCTGCCGTTTCAGACTCCCTCAGGGTGATTCTTGACAATGGAGAGATTTCCTATTTAAATGAAGCCGTGCCTCGCGGTGCAACACACAATGCAATATCTGTAGGGGATATGGGCTCCTTATTCCGCCTGTGCGTGCTTGTGTGCGTGCGTGTGTGCGTGTGTGCGTGCGTGTTTGTGTGGTTTATCCTCCAAGGATCACAGCGTGCTGTACGGTTAGCCAGTCCAAAGATCTCTGCATGCGTTCAGTGCAGAGGCGATTGAATGGGTTTTTTACTATGGAGGGTCACAACATGACCAATAGAGAGCATGATGGGATGATGGGGGTTACTGATGGGAGCGTTTTCTTCTTTGCAGATAAACTGCTTTGTGTGGAGATATGAGGGTACTGTATATGTATCAGCTCATCAATCAGACACGTGGCCAGGAATCTGAATGGGGCAGATTTGAGACCCCCCCCCCCCCCCCCCTTTATTACATTACAAATTTGTAGAGATTTGTTCATGCAGAAATAAATAAATGCTGGTGTGTCTAACATCGCAACAACAAAAATATATACAAATAAACTGCAAACTGCTAAAACAAATGATACAAATATACATGTACATCACTCTATTTAGTGACTTTCTGAGTGTGCTGTATATGTATAGGACACACACAGAAAGAAAGGAAGAACTAATATACGAATACTGAGCCATTTGTTTTGCACTAAAGTATTAGGTTGTACTGGGGTATTAGTTTTTAGGTATTAGGTTGATAAGGTATTAAGTTGTACCGAGGCATTCGTTTTGAGGTATTAGGTTGATAAGGTATTAGTTTTGTACTGAGGTATAACATGTGAGGGATTAGGATTGCACTGAGGTTTAGGGTTTATTGAAGGTTAATTTGTTGATTTATTCCCTTCGCTAGAAAACAGAGTAATCGTGTTTGCTTCTCTCATCACACCAGGAGGACGTATTCCACCTCCCAGCGCGACAGGAGATATGGAGAGAGCACTAGTATTGACATTCGGGTCAATAAAATGACACTTGTCTAGTTGTCTTGGCTTTAGATGCTATCAGTCATTAAATCAGACAGGCATGAGCTGAGATAATGGTTTCTTTTCTAGGCCGCAGCCTCGCAAGAATTCAGCCAGGAGGCACAACAACAAAAAGTAATACGGCGATACAATAACCTTTATGTCTTACCTTCACAAATCAAAGGGACCATTCTACAGAGCTTACTGTGAGCATAAGCAATAAGCCCACAACTAAGATAGATTTAAAACCAAGCCGACACAGGATCATCATCATCATTCTTCGACCGCGGTCGAGATCATGGATTTCACAATGCCACGCCAGACTTCCCGGTCCTTCATTACCATCCCCAGTTCCTGCTTACTGATGTGTCCCTAGCGATGACATCAGGGAACGACAGTTTTCTAGTCCATAGACTGCAAGGCACCGGTCACAATTTTCCAATTTTACGCCATCAACCAAAACTGTATTTTGTTTCAGTAACGAAACAAAATACCACACACACACACGCACTTGTCAATGTCAAATATTTTCCCTTTGCAAAATAGTAATATTAGTGAGGACCTATTAAATGAAGATAGGTTGAAAAGTGGTGAAGTGGTCCTTTAAGTGTATGTGGCAAGTACTTCTCTTTGCCCTCATTTAGTATGCCATGAGCTATGAATATAGCAATGTGGCATGCCTCCACAATCCCACTCACATAATCAATAACTATAGTGTAATGGTAATCCCCCAGAATCTCTGAGTGGCTAATTGTGCACCGTAGGGACAATCAGACAATCCGCTCAAACTGCTTGCCTCATCAGATCATCCATGGCAGATACGGTGCCATCAAGGCCACCTGTGTGGCTGTACATCATGGGGTGAAGCCTCAAACATGGAGGACTGCACATGATTCCAACATGCCACTACTCTGACTGTGTGGCTTCGCGTGCGGTCAGGGTTAGGGATATGGTTAGTAACGACTAGGTGGCTTTTTATTTAAAGGAGCATTCAGTGATTTGGGTGATTTGGAAAAATAACCCGGTCCGCCCCGGTAACAAGATGTGCACATGCACACGCTCTACAGTGGGGGAAGTACAACAGACCAACAGCACGTGCACCAAGGCCCGCCCCACTCGATCATGATTTGCCACCCAAACCGAAACTAGGGTTTTTTGACCCCAGGGGCTCACTGGGGACAGGGAGGAACTCCTTATATGGTCAGCACACTTTATAGTAGGGAGGATTATCGAAAAAATAAGTGATATTTGAATTTAGTGAAATCACTGAATATACCTTTAAGTAGGTAAATTTACTTAGTTACTTTCCACCACTGCATGCCGTTGCCAAACATAGGCTACAGTACAAAAAGGATTACTTTACTGTACAGTATGTGGTTACACATGTTATGGGGCTTACAGTGTGTTTTAACAGCGGGAGAACAACGGCGAGCAACACAAGAATTTCATTACAGGATCTCTGTTGTGAGCCATCATACCATGGAAGCTGCTCAGTAAGAGAAAGACACTCCTATGGTTGTGTAGTCTCTCTTGGAGACGGTCAGCGGCTGTGCTTTGCAAGCTCTTCGCCCGCCATCTTTGGGAGTGAAGTGAAAATGTCTCTGTTGAGGTGCAAAATGTCACTCGCTGTCCAAGTGTAAATCATACAATAGCAAAGCACACTCACAGTATCATGGAAGCTGTTATCTAATGTTCCTTTTAGACTTGGAGTGCCATGGTGGATAGAGGGGCTTATAGAATGGCCACTGTGAAGAGACCCAGGTGAATGGCTTTGGTGTGATGATGACGGTGTCATGAATGTCATGACAGCCTGTCAAACGCCCCCCAGATGAAATGGAAATACCACTTGCATGCTGTGAGATTGAGATTGGATTGGAGCGTATACATTGTCGACACAGCCACACTTGTCAGCTGTACAAGCATGAAGCTGATGTTTGACGTAAGTGACAAGATACACTTAGTCTAGGATGGATGCATGTGTATATGAAATCGGCCTATGCATTGGCAGGAATGTGGTTATACAAAACACATCACAAGTAAGGCAATGTTGTATGTAATTTGAGGAAAACTGTCATATAGCCGAATGCATGCATGCAGTATAATGTCTTCCACTATTCCCGGAAGCCTTCACGCTCTACTGCATTGACAAGGCAGCCCATACCTTTGCAAATGAAATTGTCAATACAAAGTATTGACTAAATTCAAATTAGAGTGTTCTTGGATCTTCTTGGACATCTTTTCGCTTGCCAAGAAGATCAATACAAGCTAAAGTCTGATCTAGACTTTTTTCCCCATACGACTTTGCCACACGCTTTTGCCACCACACGCTGAACATCAGCAAATCTACAACCTCACAACGCAACGTCACTGTTGCCTGTAGCTTGTAGCTATTTTTGGTGTGTGTGACACCGTCATGACGGAGCATAAATTAAGCATTGGAACATGGAACTAATGTGGAACTATGTATATTTGTTAGCTGTTGCTAGAGTGTAGATTGTAGCTCGCTGATCTGATCAGTACATGGTCAGTGGTGGCAGGGCAATACGTTGGTCCGACGTACAACAGTCTGGTTAAGACTCACCCGTGGCTCCTGACATACGTTGCCGGTTAAGAGACATGCGTTGCCGGTTAAGAGACATGCGTTGCCGGTTAAGAGACATGCGTTGCCGGTTAAGAGACATGCGTTGCCGGTTAAGAGACATGCGTTGCCGGTTAAGAGACATGCGTTGTCGGTTAAGAGACATGCGTTGTCGGTTAAGAGACATGCGTTGTCGGTTAAGAGACATGCGTTGCCGGTTAAGAGACATGCGTTGCCGGTTAAGAGACATGCGTTGCCGGTTAAGAGACATGCGTTGCCGGTTAAGAGACATGCGTTGTCGGTTAAGAGACATGCGTTGCCGGTTAAGAGACATGCGTTGCCGGTTAAGAGACATGCGTTGTCACGGTCTCAGACTTTATTCATCTAGATTGTTGGTTGTTTTTCTATGTTATGTTCTACTTGTTTTGATTCTATGTTCTACTTATCTAGATGTTTCATTTCTATGTTTTTGTTCTAGTTGTTATGGTTCTATGTTCATGTCTTCCCCAGGTGTTTCTCATGTGTAATCAGCCCTCCTGTGTATATTAGTCTTGTTCCCCAGTCAGTCCTTCTTTCAGAAGACTTTTTATTTATTTCGACGTCAGGCCTAAATGGGTTAAGGAATACCAGGCTCTCCCGAGGTTGCCGGATTTGCGCCTAGGGCCACTGTGTTTTGGGACCACTGTGTTTTGGGGCCACTGTGTTTTGGGGCCACTGTGTTTTGGGGCCACTGTGTTTTGGGGCCACTGTGTTTTGGGACCACTGTGTTTTGGGACCACTGTGTTTTGGGACCACTGTGTTTTGGGGCCACTGTGTTTTGGGGCCACTGTGTTTTGGGACCACTGTGTTTTGGGACCACTGTGTTTTGGGACCACTGTGTTTTGGGACCACTGTGTTTTGGGACCACTGTGTTTTGGGACCACTGTGTTTTGGGACCACTGTGTTTTGGGGCCACTGTATTTTGGGGCGAGTGTTTTGGTATTCCGTGTGGTGATGCCATAAGGTGTTTGGTGTTTCACCTACTGTAAACTTAATCTCCACCATGATTCCTCATTTTCTGCACTTCTCAGAGTTTCTGTCTTCTTTGCATTATATTACCCTCAGCCCCATCACCCTCTTCATATCTTATGCATATTTCCTCTCCTCTCCTCTCCTCTCCTCTCCTCTCCTCTCCTCTCCTCTCCTCTCCTCTCCTCTCCTCTCCTCTCCTCTCATTCCCTCAGCTTTCTTTTTTTCCCCGCTTGCTCCCCTCATATATCTCCTCTACATTATGGCCTTCCAACCTAACTTCAATTTCCCTTCATTTACTCGGCTGAGGGAGTTAGCCCGGCGAGCCTGCTCAAATTATTACCCATTTCACTTTTATGAGACAGTCTTGGTTACATTATTATGGGTGTGTTGGGAAGTGGTTATTAGATCTCAATATGCTCCAATATAGTTTCTGTCCCACAGAAGCCTTGTATCTCCAATTTCAGGACTTTTATTTAATTGACATGTTCTCCCGTGTGTAGAGATGTCTTCTGTGACATTGAGGCGGAGACAAGCCACCGGTAACGCTTTGTGAAATGTCAAATAATCAGTTTTCTTGAAAGGTTTAGGTATTTACGACCTTATGCTTGACCAAAGCAATACAGTATGTGTTTCAATTGTTAGTACTGTAGCATTATTCATATTATCTAATTTAACATTTGTGGAGTTGGTCACCTGACCAAAAGCGGTTGACAGAAACTGGTCGACATGTTCTGTTGCCCCAACACGGGCAGAAACAAGGCCTTTTAACCAGGCTACTTGCACACACTACAACTCGCTTACAATTCGCAAACCTGGCAACACTGCCCTGTGTTCATGCTGTTGTCAGAGGCCCGCCCCCGGCTCACACGTCACTACTCTCACCGTCTCTCCGCTCGCAATCGGCAGCCATCTTGCTTTTTACTTCGATGCGCGAGTGGACATTTAATGCAAATACATTAATTATAGCTCCAGCAAGCAAACACAAACACCTCAACTCCATCTCATTGTGAATAAGAATTCCGAGGGGAAAAATAATTTTTGGAACGCCACTTTCACCCAGTATGAAGCTAAATGTGGAAGCCGTGTGTGTCACACCAAAACTGGTGACCCAGAGATTCCTGTACCGATTCTCGGGCATCTGGCCTGAGGCACTGCCTGCGAGTTGGCTCTGCGGGCGCTTTTTCCAACTCTCACTGATTTATCCAGCTCACACGTCAATCACAGTCACCAGCTCTCAGCCTGCACACACACGCACGTCTGTCTTGCGCACACGCGCACACACACATACACACACACACACACACACACACACACACACACATGCAGGCTATTGCTTTTTATTTATATGGGCGAGTGGCAATTTAATGCAAATAAATTAATTATAGGTCCAGCAAGCAAATCATGATGGTCTGTAGGTCACAATTACATTCCGATTTTAGTTGTTGTGTTTTGTATGACATTTTGGCCAGTAGTTTTATATCTATCTCAGCTTTTGCCTGATAGCACACATGCTAACAGTGCTGACCACAACGTTAGCAGCATTTGATGACAGGTTGCCATAGCAACATACAGTGTGCGCAGACCTAACGTGAGCTTCTGGGACAGAAACTTGCGTTTTCATGACAGCAGCAGCTGCTGCAACCTCTGATAGCTACTGTGATAAAGATGCTAAAGCAACACAAAAACACATCCACACGCAAACCAAAACAAACCAGGGTTGCCACATATCGTGGATGTGAGAGTGAAACAAGCAACCAGGTCTATAAAAATGTTAATAGGCCAGTTCAAAGTAGGTAAATCAGAAATGGTCCGGAAATTAGTCTTAAAATAATCAATTATAGTGTTGACTGTCAAACTTTGTTGTCTAATGTTGTTTCAGAGCAGTGGAACTCAAACATTTCCATGTCAAGGACTACCAATAGATAAACAAGTCCAAAGTAGCTTATAATGATCAGACTTGGCAACACTGTCTCTAGGTTGAACGTTCTACTTTACAAGCTCACACATATGAAATATGTTTTTTTGAATCTTCAAACTGAGACATATTTTATGATAATACTGTTAGCAGTCATCATACTCCAAGAGCATACAAATGGAACCAAATGGACCCTGATTTTCCCAGAGAGCAAATGGTATCAAATGGGGGTCTGTGGCCTAATGCATTTCAAACTGGGGGTTCTTGGTATTATATTCTCTGCATATCTTATCAACTTGGGGTGAATATTTCACCACAATACTTTACTGAATATTTCACAAGAATATAACACAAGAGTCAAATGTACGGTCAAATGTAATCACAATATAGGCTACAGATGTAAATATTTATGACACAGTAAAATGTCGAAAATTAGTGCTATCCCCCCCCCCCACACACACACACACACACACACACACACACACACACACACACACACGACAGGCAAGGCTGTTGTTTGCATCGTTAGCAGGCAGCAGCTACCTTGGCACTGCTCTCTGTGACTGTAGTTGTTTCACCATGTTTGCGTATTTATGAGAAATAAAAAACACTTTCTGTTATTATTAATACTTTATAACCCATCCGTTACTACATATGTGCAGGGCACACTACTGAGAATTTCCTTCTTCCCATATTGCGCTGCAATGTAACTAGGATTCGCCGGCCGAAGGCCGGCGAAATTCTAGTAATTTTACAATGTCAGATTAAGGACATGCTTTTTTAGGATTATATGTGTGCTAGTTTACAGTATGTAATTGAATCGATGATTGATTGAATACTTTATTGGCAGAAATGTAATCAGTACAGGGTACAGTCAAACAGAAATGTATTCAGTACAGGGTACAGTCAAACAGAAATGTATTCAGTGCAGGGTAGGCTACAGACAGTCAAACAGAAATGTAATCAGTACAGGGTACAGTCAACACACGTCCAAAGGGATCACCGGAAAAAGTTTCCATTCAGGTCCTGGGTATTCAATTCATAATCGTGACATGAAAAATAACAACAAATTTTAAATCATCATAAAAGGTAAAAAAAAATAACATATATGTACAAGTTGTGGAACAAATAGGGGGGTAAGGCGGTGGGGGTAGTCTATAGACTAAGGGGGGCGGGGGAATAATCATTTCCTCTCACTTTGGCATGCTGAAAGGTGGACTTTCAGGCCTGTTTGATTGCTGTTGATTTTGTAAGTTACGGTTATTATAGTGTACCCACTCAAGCCCTATGTACCGCATGGTCCGCATCATTGAAGGTGTTGTGCTGCAAAGAACTGTGCTCTACAATGTATCATTTGTCCATGGGGTGAGTAATCGATTGCAAAAAAGTCATTTTGGGGGTGAACTATCCCTTGGCTGTGAGGTCTGTCTGGCACTTACACTGGCTTCTAATGAGAGGGCAAAATCTGTCTTGGAAGAGCCACCCATCGACTAATATAAGGCAACATTCCCCGTGTTTCTTCGAATCTTCACTAGTCCGATCCAGAAGAACACAGTTTGCTGGCCACTGCTACAGAGCTGACAATGAGGTTATATCTTCCCTTCTTCTTTGGAATCCTGCCTCAAAGCAGACCAGAAAACTGTCGTTCCCTGATGTCATCGCTATAGAGACACATGCATCAGTAAGCAGGAACTGGGGATGGCAATGAAGTACCGGGAAGTCTGACATGGCATTGTGAAATCCATGATCTCGACTGCGGTCGAAAAATGATGATGATCCTATACTACTGCTAACTGTACTCACTTGGTTCTCTATCCTATAGACTACTGCTAACTGTACTCACTTGGTTCTCTATCCTATAGACTACTGCTAACTGTACTCACTTGGTTCTCTATCCTATAGACTACTGCTAACTGTACTCACTTGGTTCTCTATCCTATAGACTACTGCTAACTGTACTCACTTGGTTCTCTATCCTATAGACTACTGCTAACTACTCACTTGGTTCTCTATCCTATAGACTACTGCTAACTGTACTCACTTGGTTCTCTATCCTATAGACTACTGCTAACTGTACTCACTTGGTTCTCTATCCTATAGACTACTGCTAACTACTCACTTGTAGTCTAAAGGTGTAATGAGCCGCTGCTGGCTCCACAGCCACGATGACAAGGACACAAAAGCAAGTGCAGTTAGCTAAAGTGCTATAGGAATCCAGCAGCAGCACACTCACTGGGTGACTCTTAACACAAGAGAGGGGTCGCAGCCGCTTTACTGTAGAGAGAGATGGCTTGTTTTTCTCCACGTGTGAGATCCGTTCTGGCGCTGTCTTTTCTTTGTTCATTGGAAATAATGGATAAAATAAACCTTTTATAGAAATAATATTAATTTAAACATTTTCAGGCGAGATTGATTCAGCTTTAATCCATTCACGCACGCGCACAGGCACGCACACACACACACACACGCACACACACACACACACACACACACACACACACACACACACACACACACACACACACACACACACCGGGTATAGGTTGCATTTTGTATCTGCCCTATCTGCTCCAGTGCTCTTGATGAAAGAGTGAGACTATCAGCATTGCATTAATGAGACAGGAGGGTTATCTTTGCTACTCATTTACATCCTTGCTTTACTGGCCAGGTGCTAGATGAGGGACTTAATTAAGTAGGTATCGGGGGAACCTAAGAATACATTTGCCCGCGTACAGTCGGATAAACTCACACTTCTAAACACGCGGTAGGTGGGGTGGGTCACACATAAAGTAGAATCGCACAGGAATCTTTAAATGGGGTCTGGGTGCAGGAGAACTTTAACACTCTTGTTAAAGCCAACCCGGGGGACTTTATAGCCATGCTTTAAAAGAAAACTTTGAAGTTAACCACTTGAACCCCCTTGTCTAAGAGAGACAGACTTTTGTTACAACTGTACTCTGACCACTTTCTTCTGTCTACACAAATCTCTTTGAGAGAGAGAGGCGAGGGGGAGAGATTGACACATAACGGGGATCAATGGAACCAGAAAATGGCCGCCGCTGCTATGCCCTGGCTTATAGCATTCCATGCTATACTGCAGCATACAATAATGACTAAAACACCATATCATACAAAAGGTAATTGAAGTGTAAATCCACTGTACCACACCAAATTCGACACACATGTTCCACACCACCACCTTGAGTTGGTCGGATACATGGTTGTTCAGAACCGCCAGAAAAGACAATGGTCTTCGATTTGCTTAAATAATTATGTCTAAATACAGACAGGTCACATGGAATCCGATTTTTTTTTCCTACATTTTTATCCCACAATTTTGCAACCCATGTTTCACCCAGTGTCAATTATCTAATGTAATCCTGGGCGCTACACTTCCTCTGCCTACCTGGGGGGCAGCGGACTGACCTCATGCTTCCTTCTATGCACAAGGAGTCCAAGCTGCTTCTTTTCACCTGACATGTCATGTCATGTCATGTCATGTCATGTCATGTCATGTCATGTCATGTCATGTCATGTCATGTCAAACACAACGACAAACGTCTGGGGCACACCGCCTGCGTCTGCGTGTTGTAGAGACAGGGTGTCGGCCCGTTCACTCTCCTTCTGCCCTCCTCTTCCAGTGGTGCGTCTTTGTTCACATTCCTACTAACAACAAACTCTACACATAATAACGGGGAGTTGCCGACAGATTCATCCGTGGAGCTCTGAATCTGTCTTGAGAGATTACGTCACACCATGTTCTACCATGCCATACTGTACTGTACCACGCCATATTGTACTATATCATACTGCAAGGTACTGTAGCATAAATCATGCCCCAGCCCACACCCGATTCCGTGCCGAAGTACAGTAAATCTGTAAATGGAGGCCAACCAAGCATGTACTGTAATACTGTGTGGTTCTGTCTCTATTCGTGTGTGTGTGTGTGTGTGTGTGTGTGTGTGTGTGTGTGTGTGTGTGTGTGTGTGTGTGTGGTGTGTGTGTGCGTGTGCGTGTGCGAGCGCACACATAATTGTGTGAAGTGTGAACAGTGTTGCGAGCACGTGTGTAGTCAGCAGCTATAAGAGGTGTGTGTGTTAATAGACGTCTGAAATCACACCATTTCTTCTCATGTGTGTAAAATGTGTTAGTGAAAGTAAGTCATACATATTTCATGGGAGGAGAACAGTGGTCCTAAACACCGTCTTTCCCTTTGGTCCTTCTGAACATAATGAGCCCTGCCAATATACTCATGTTATTGGACGTCTCTCTTGTATTTTCTCTTTGTATGCTATTTTATGCTGTTGAACTGAAACTGTGTGTGTGTGTGTGTGTGTGTGTGTGTGTGTGTGTGTGTGTGTGTGTGTGTGTGTGAGAGAGAGAGACAATAGACAAATCCAGTTTGTTCTATTTATCAAACCTGAGACTGGCTGTAATAATGTGACTATTGATCTAAAGAAAGTGAACAAGAGAGAGAGAGAGAGAGAGTGTGTGTGTGTGTGTGTGTGTGTGTG
>NC_137865.1:13652710-13732710 GCF_963924005.1 Protomyctophum bolini
CAATAGTAGTACTGCGCAAAAGGTGCTCTGCTTTTCTCCTTCCTGTGTACACAGTATACAATCTTCAATGTTAATTCAATTCTGATAATTAACCTGTTTGGGTCCATTTTTACAATGTCAGAATGCTGTCATGCTGTGTAACATTCTACATTGAAACCGCACTATGTAACTTACCTCTTATACACCATCCCATCCATCCATCCATCTTCAAACGCTTATCCGTAGTCGGGTCGCGGGGGCAACAGCTCCACCAAAGTGTTCCAGACTTTCCTCTCCAGAGCAACATTAGTGACTTCCTCTGGGGGATCCCGAGGCGTTCCAAGGCCAGTGAGTCAATGTGTTTCCTCCAACTGTGCCTTGGTCTGCCCCGGGGTCTCCTCCCAGTGGGACGTGCCTCGAGGACCTCCCTAGGGAGACGCATGGAATTGAACCTGGTTTCTTGTGCAAGTGCTAACACTTTTACCATTGAGCTAATAGAGCCTGCCTGCTTGCTCAGGGGATTCATTGAATCTTGACCATTGAGGTCAAAATTCCTGTGTCTTGTTGAGACACCTGTGACACAATCTAAATTTCTCAAAATACAACCAACCCACTTGTATAAGTTATATTGAAGTAACATACCATACAGGTTGGAAAAAATACGTTACATAGTGAGGCTTTAAACAAATTATATTTTTTATGTAATTTTTCACAATAACCATTCCACATAAATGCGCATTTGGCAAACTTCTCTCTTCTTTTAAGATTATTATTATTTTGTTTAACTTTGTATGCCTTTATTATAGATAGGACAGTTGGCTGACAGCCTTTATTATAGACAGTAGGCTGACAGAAAATGAGGAGAGAGAGAAGAGGACTCTCTCGAGTCGTGACTGTCTTCCCCCAAACTTAGTGCCAAAATGTACAGTAAATGTAATTCAGTCAGACAATTCACGAATAGATATAACCAATGTTTATTATAGAATGAGAATACAAGTGTGCATATAATATTTTATCTTGGCGTTCGGCTCTGCTACATTTTTCTCCCTGCTCGGCACAATCAAACACTATCATTAAACATTAAGAGCAGGGAGATAGATATACAATAAAACACCCCCATGGGGAACATATATAACTGGGGTGGTGCTGGGAGCAAACATCACATAACAACCAAGGACTGTCTAAAGAGGACGAGACGCGAAAACCGTACAGGCGACGCCATGTTGCTCCATGGTGCAGTGTTGCCAACTCGTGACAGAAATAAGCCAGCCCACCTCCAAAAACAAGCCAAAACAAACCCAATAATATGACCATATAATCCTAATAAAAAAGATTTGATGCATTTATCATTATAAATGCTATGTATGTCTATGATAATGAATGTTTTAGTAACTTATTATACTAACAATTAGCCTATAAAGAAATTATTTTCCACGACTTTAGCCAAAAGTCGCGGGAAATAAGCAGACTTGGCAACCCTGCTCCATGGAAGGAAAGAAACATGCGCAGTTGAGACCAAGGAAGCTGAACGCGGAAGTGTTGGCTGCATATAGCCCATTGCGCATGTTTCTTTCCTTCCATGGAGCAACATGGCGTCGCCCGTGCGGTCTTCGCGTCTCGTCCTCTTTAGACAGTCCTTGATAACAACCAGGAACCATGCAGTCTAGTGAGCTTAAAGTAGCCCGCCCAATTGGTCAGCTGACTGCCACATCAGCGAATGACATGTGGCTCTGGCACACACTTATACACCCACATACTGTACAGTAGTAATGCAGCATATTAACCCCTTGAGTATATGAATCATGAATGAGACCTTGAGCACGGCATGAAACCCCTCAAGTATATCTGACTGAACTAACTCCGCAAGCTACGTATCATTTATATATTTTTTTGAAAGTTGATATACCATGGTTTTTGACAGTTTGTGTAATATCCTTCATGGCACTATACAAGCATTTCTTTTCAGAGCAGTACTGTCAGTAGCAGTTTTGTTTTGAACTGCATTCTGGGAATCACAGTTCTATCATACCATTATATTGACAACTTCAATATACTGACAACTTCAATATAATGCCTTCTATTTAAATGAATCAAAAGTTTTAACTAGTACATCTGCAGTGAGAAATAGGACACCTGCTGTAGTTGCCGATGTAATAAAGTTATTTGAATCACACGGCACGTACACCAAATAGAGATGCCGCCACCTTTATTGCAGTTCAGACGTTGTTAAAAATTATGAATTGAATTACCAGGAGAGGGAGGCAACGGACATAAAACTTCAAGATTGTAGCTTTATTAAACAACCCTAGTAATTTTTCTTCAAACGTCTGCCTGCAGCAAGATGATAAGATTACAGTCACAGTGCTGTTACCCCCAGCATGTAGCCTTTTTTGTAATTATTTCTACTCATTGTGAAGTTGTTTGTTTAATATCTTCTTTCTTTCTTTCTTTCTTTCTTTCTTTCTTTCTTTCTTTCTTTCTTCCTTGCTACACAGTCACTTAGAGGATGTGCCGTTTCTGTGCGGCTGTGAGATCCGTTGGCTGCAGCTGTGGCAGCAGAGGGGTGAGGCAGGCCTGAGCAGCCAGCAGCTGTTCTGTCAGGATAGCTCTGAGAACATTCTGCTGCAGGACATGAACATCACCAGTTGTGGTAAGTTTAAGTTCATATACGGCTCTTCATTTTCAAATAGCCAATGTACATAGGATTAAAGTGGTTAAACCACTTTTGATGCAATATTAACTCACCTCAATGACCCCTGGGGGTCGCCGGACCCCACTTTGATAACTAATGTTCTAGACAAAATAATGCTAAGCCGCCCTGGGTACCAAATAAAAGAAGCCTCTTTTGTCAAGCTACTATAGCTATAATGTCCAGCAGTTATAGATTGAAAACTCTAAACAGTAGGGGAGAAATTATCTCGTAGTCTTCTGTCTCCCTGGACCCTTCCTTGCCTTCCAATAACAGTGAAGTTTGGTTTCTCTGTGCGGTATTGATTCAGTTTGGGAAAAGTTGTCTGGCACACAGCCATCTCAATTGGTCTGACTGTCTTAGTAAACAGGGACTAGTTGTCTCTGTCAGGTCAGGTGCCATGTACTGTATATTGAGGATAACAGAGAGAACACTTGACAAAAAGGTTGTTTTTGGAGAGAGTTGCCCCACACTATGAATACGGTTTTATTTAGCTGCTATAACTGTTGTATAATCACAATATTACACTTGAGGGTGTGCTTTACTATAATTATTGGCAGTGTGATGCCTCGTTCTTGTTCACATCACCGTGGTGCCAATAATAATGGGTAAATCACACCCTCTTGTGTAGTGTTGCTTAATTAGCCTATGCTAATTATTAATTAACCTCTCTGTCTCTATGTCTCTCTCTCTCTCTCTCTCTTTGTCAGACCTACCAGATATAAGTGTTAGCCACAGTAACCTCACGGTTGTCTCTCTGTGTGTGTGTCTCTCTCTCTCTCTCTCTCTCTCTCTCTCTCTCTCTCTCTCTCTCTCTCTCTCTCTGTCAGACATACCAGATATAAGTGTTGGCCACAGTAACCTCTCTGTGTCTCTCTCTCTCTCTCTGTCAGACGTACCAGATATAGAGAGACAGAGAGAGGTTACTGTGGCTGACCACAGTAACCTCTCTCTGTCTCTCTCTGTCAGACGTACCAGATATAAGTGTCAGCCACAGTAACCTCCCTCTGTCTCTCTCTGTCAGACGTACCAGATATAAGTGTCAGCCACAGTAACCTCCCTCTGTCTCTCTCCGTCAGACGTACCAGATAGAAGTGTCAGCCACAGTAACCTCCCTCTGTCTCTCTCCGTCAGACCTACCAGATATAAGTGTCAGCCACAGTAACCTCCCTCTGTCTCTCTCTGTCAGACCTACCAGATATAAGTGTCAGCCACAGTAACCTCTCTCTGTCTCTCTCTGTCAGACGTACCAGATATAAGTGTCAGCCACAGTAACCTCACGGTTGTGGAGGGAGACCGTGTGACGGTGAGCTGCAACGGCTCCGGTGCTCCTCTGCCGGAGGTAGACTGGACTGTCAGTGGCATGCACTCTATCAACACACACCAGGTAGGGAGAGCACACATTTTATATATGATACAACAAATATATGACACAAATACAGAACCATGGCATATGTCTTCATGATACAATGCAGGCATGTCACTCAGTACTCTATGGTTATAAGTAACAGCGTCTCCGCCATATATGGCGGAGATGCCAATTATAGCAGAGACGGCACAATACTTTTTCAGCCTTCTTTTGGGCATTCCAAGTTGTAGAAGCCCTCTAACAACCATCTGTGGGTATGTCCTAGGCTGCCAAATATTTAAAAAAAAACCTAGCTCTGAGTGGTTGATATTTTAATGACCGTGGTCATAAAGGCTTTCTCTAGTCTTGGCGAAAGGTCAAAGGTGACTGTATGCCATCTCTAATACAGACACTTCTCAACCACAACAAAATCTACACAATGACAATGTTCAACATTTATTAACGAGCGGTTTCTATGACTGTTTTTCTCTCTCTCTCTAGTCCAACCTCTATGACAACTCCATTCATTCCATCAACATGACTCTGGTCAACGTCAGTCGCGACGACAACAACTTCATGCTGACCTGCATCGCTGAGAACATGGTGGGAATGACCAACGCCTCCATACAACTGACCGTGCACTGTGAGTACACACACATGCACACACGCACACACACACACGCACGCACGCAAGCATACACACACACACACACACACACACACACACACACACACACACACACACACACACACACACACACACACACACACACACTCGGCACATATAGCGTCTACATCAACAGCACTCTGCACTCCTGTATACCTTTTGCAATCTTTAACGGAAGCATGGCGGAGTTCATTCTCACCTAACCAAAGCCAGCGTTGCAGACCTGTCCATGCATTCCCATGTTCGCCATCGAGATGGGAAAAGGAGCAGTAATCTATAGACCTCGCTACCCTCGACGATAAAGAGCATCAGCAGCCATCCCCTATATTTAAGAAAAGAGTCAAAGCATGGCTTTTAGAAAGTGTTGCAGAATAGTGTGGTCTTATATTTATAATGAGGTCCTTTATATTTCATCCTGTAGGTAGAGTAGCTCTACAGTGTTTTATGAAAAGAGTCAAAGCATGGCTTTTAGAAAGTGTTGCAGAATAGTGTGGTCTTATATTTATAATGAGGCTTTATATTTCATCCTGTAGGTAGAGTAGCTCTACAGTGTTTTATGTATTGTATTGTTGTACTGCCTGTAATTGTTGCAATGTATTGTGTATATGCGTGTCTCTCAGACCAAGGACCACAATAGAAATCAGTCTCGCGACTTTGTTGTGTCTCCATGTGTCCTTGGCGGTTCTCCGAAAAACCTATACTATAACTTTCTTTCTTTTATGGCGTCTAATAAAATACAAATAAAATCAACCAAACCCATTTGCACATGAGGCCCCCGGCCTGATCAGTGCGGTGCAACGCAGGTGCGTGGGCCGTATCATATTTATGTATACTGTATGCACACTATAGTACACTGGACATGCTGTTGCATCAACACATGCACATACTGTACTCCTCTTTCTCTCTTTAGGTTTTACATAATCCCCACAATTTCCTGGTCAGTCAAACCTGGAACAGGCCAATTTATCATCATTATGATTCATAGTGTGACCTACAGAGATGTGTGTGTGGGAGGGGTGTGATTATGTGTGCATTTAAGCAACCGACAGAAAGCGGTGTGTGTGTGTGTGTGTGTGTGTGTGTGTGTGTGTGTGTGTGTGTGTGTGTGTGTGTGTGTGTGTGTGTGTGTGTGTGTGTGTGTGTGTGTGTGTGCGTGTGCGTGTGTGTGTGTGTGTGCGCGTGTGCGCTCACTGATAAGTGAGCACTATACATTTTAAGTGGCTATTAATAAGGAAAATAATAAACATAATATGGCTACTTCATCATACTGATTATAGGACCGATTACGTCTTCCGTTCAGTGGAAAAACAATCCAAGGCAGTGTTACTTTACTGTATTTTGCTAAATGTTATAATATATTATATATATATATATATATATATATATATATATATATATATATATATATATATATATATATATATTAGGGGGGGCTAGTGAATCATGGTGTGTGATGTGAAATGTGAGCTTTAGTCATATTCCATCATATTCAAGTGCTTTTGGAGAGAAATTAGTCACTTTCAGTAGTAGAGCACTGTAGAGGGGAGCTGTGCCCAGGTGATGATGGTCGTTGATGCTCATCAAGGAAGGCAATTATGTTTCAAAGGTAATGCTACTTCTTTTGTAATGTAGTTAAATAAAAAATGTGAAAAAAGATCGGGGGGGGGAGATAAATTATATAATATAAAATAAAACGGTCATTTTTCTAGAAAATATTTTTTGTTTAAAATATCGTGAAAAATCGTATCGTGATACGAATCGTATCGTGAGTTGAATGAATCGTTACATACAGTACGTAAAGTACAAATATCTCAAAATTGTATTAAGTACACTAATTGAGTACATGTACTTACACCATTGACTGTATTATGTACTCCTCAGCTCACACTTCACATGCTATTTGAGCTCTCCATTAAATGTTAAATAAAACAGGAAATTTGGAAATATGCATAATTCATAAATATTATACGTACACATTTCCATATTCATATAGGTTAGATATCCAGGCCATACTGTGTATATATATAGCCTGGATATAGGACTACGCTTCATTTGGGGGCAAGCGAGTGATCGCTTACAGCAGGACTGAAACCCAGAGCGATGGTACAGTATGTTACTGTGAACCACAGTATGTTACTGTGAACCACAGTATGTTACTGTGAACCACTTCAACCACTACTGTGTGGACCATGCCTCTCTCAGAGGGTTGATGTCATTACACAGGGGCTGAAAAACTACTAATACTAATAATGATGATGATGAAAAAATATATATATGAAGAAGGGAGCGGTGACCTCACCCGTTGGTCTTTCTAAATAAATTCACCATCTTGGAATTTTCGGTCCCGAAAAACAACCGGAACCGAAATGCTATTGGCTGAAATGGCTTCTCTCAGTAGAACTAGTAAATGCTATTGGCTGAAATGGCTTCTCTCAGTAGAACTAGTAAATGCTATTGGCTGAAATGGCTTCTCTCAGTAGAACTAGTAAATGCTATTGGCTGAAATGGCTTCTCTCAGTAGAACTAGTAAATGCTATTGGCTGAAATGGCTTCTCTCAGTAGAACTAGTAAATGCTATTGGCTGAAATGGCTTCTCTCAGTAGAAGTAAATGCTATTGGCTGAAAGGGCTTCTCTCAGTAGAACTAGTAAATGCTATTGGCTGAAAGGGCTTCTCTCAGTAGAACTAGTAAATGCTATTGGCTGAAATGGCTGAAATGCTATTGGCTGAAATGGCTTCTCTCAGTAGAACTAGTAAATGCTATTGGCTGAAATGGCTTCTCTCAGTAGAAGTAAATGCTATTGGCTGAAATGGCTTCTCTCAGTAGAACTAGTAAATGCTATTGGCTGAAATGGCTTCTCTCAGTAGAACTAGTAAATGCTATTGGCTGAAATGGCTTCTCTCAGTAGAACTATAAGAGCAATAGAAGCATGTACAGAACCCTAGCCTACAATAAAAAAATCAAGGGGACCATAATTTCCCCCAAAAAATACATCTTGATAATTTAAAGAAGACAAATGAAGCGATTGAAAACATCAAGTATTAATGAAACTGTTTACTGCGGTAATAAAACCAAGTGTAATGGAATTTTAATTATTCTAGAACCAGCAGGCGTGGACACCTTCTATAGGCCAATAATGAGAACCGCTGTGTTTTAATGACTATTGCTTATTGGCTTCATTTCCACTGGTGTAAAGTCACTAAGTACATGTACTCAAGTACTGTACATAGTACAGTTTTTTACATACACACACACACACACACACACACACACACACACACACACACACACACACGCACACACACACACACACACACACACAACACACACACACACACACACACAGGGACGAACAAACATAGCTGATAGTTGGAGCATCTGCACTCGAAAATAAATAATTTCAGATGACTAAAATATGACTAAAACTAAATGGAATTTTATTCAGAAGACTATTGACTAAAACTAAACCAACCACCTGCTGTCAGAATCCACACAGACGAGGAGACGGTCACACAGGTGCACGAGGCAGGCTGTCCAGACGATGATGTGCGGTCGTTTGCCAGTGAGCCCGTTCTCCTTATTGTCTCTCAGTGCATCATGTTGCTTATTGGCTACGTGACACATTTTACAACAGCGGTTGTTATAGCCCTGCTGTATCTAGGGGCGTTTAAAAAATAAAGTGTCCCTCCGCGAAAACATATATTCTCTCCCGCTGATCAGTGGCTGGCGCCAGCACTGAGTGCAGGCAGGGCGTGAACACGTCCTCGCTGCATGGTGCAGAAACCTTGTATCTCCATATTTCAGTGTCGAAGTTACCAACCTTCTTGCGTGGCTGAATCATTTTCAAGGAAGAAAATCACATTGGCCTCGACTTCGTAAACCCCAGCATCCCTATTCTGGGGACATTATAGCCAAAAATAGCAGATCTACAAGCTTGCAGAGCTATTTTTGGCAAAGACATTTATTGGCGTCGATCAGAGAAAAGCGGTCCAACTTCGGTTGCAACGCCGGGTCCATTTCACTATGACTGGGGGGTTTAAGTGATTAAACTAAAACGTGTGTCCACATTGGCCTGATCGCAAATCATACCAAATGCATGAGTAATGTTTAATTTCTCCAGAGGACAGATGTCAGACTCCACTCGTATCTTGATCGATAATGACAGTGAATAAGCCCAGTTGATGGGAGCCGTCCAAACGGGTTCCCGACCCAAACAATGAAAGAAACACTTGCCAACAGGGCACCGTATATCTTCCTGTCCCAGCTGGGCTCCCATCTAGATACGCTATTATTCAGATAGCGTCTTCGAAAAGGCATACACTAATAATCAAACAACTTTAACCCATTAAGACCTGAAGCAGGTTCTACAAATGTTTTCTCAGAATCACACCTGTGTGAACTGAGCGGTGCAACTATACAGTACATACTGTACTCTACTGTGCTCTGTACTGTACTGTATTGTAGTGTACTGTGCGGTGGTCCCCGGAACATCCAGACCCCCAGGAACACGCCATGAGGATCACGCCAACTTATCTAGGGAGCAACATCAGCATGCAGGGATGGAGGAACAGACAGGGATATAGAGCTTAGAATCAGCAAAGCACAGCTGGCATTTAGGATCTTGCGATCGATCTTGCTATCCAAACAGCTCTCTAACAACACCAAGCTATGGATCTTCAACACCAGCATGAAGACTGCCCTGCTCTATGACTCTGAAACATGGAAGACTACGAGGGCCTAATAAACAAGCTCCAGGTGTTTGTTAACAAATGTAACCTGCGCTACATCCTCAAACTATGGTGGCCCATGAGGCGTTATGGAGGATCACAAAACAGGACAGTATAGCTAGTACCATCAAAAGGAGAAACAGATAACACCACAAGACAGGCCCTGGGCTACAACCCACAGGGGAAGAGGAAACAGGGTAGGCCAAGAAACACCTGGAGGCGTTCCACTCTCCAGGACCTAAAGGACATTGGAATGAGCTGGCAGGAAGAAAAAGCGTAGGCCTAGAAGAGAGTGAGATGGAGAGCTCTGGTGGACGCCCTATGCCCCTCGACGGGGTAAAGAGGATTAAGTCAAGTAAGTCACTACGCCCAGGGCCCCAGCAACGGCCCAGGGCTCGTACTGTAGGGCAGTGATACTCAAACTCCGGCCCGCGGCGCAATTTTGATTGCCAATCAAATTTCCTCAATTTCATGTATCAAGCTTTAAACTGAGCAGATTGGACCTTGCCTTCCAGAGATAATGACCAAAACGGTGGCGATCCATTTGGAGCCACCGTCAAGAGCACCGTCACTCAAACTTCACACGCACGGCCATTTACACACACCTCCGTTGACACAACCACTGAGAAACGATCGCACACCCACGGCAAGCGACGCACAGAGCACCGTCACGTGTTATGACTTGAGTGTGTGGAGAGGAGGAGCAGGATGTGTCGGGGAGTCATGCTGCGGCGTTGCATGTTGTGTTTAGTTAGCTTCAGTATTAGCTCTAGTGTTGCGTGTTCGCCAGGAGGATCGGCTGCTTTCATTCCAATGTCCTCCTGAACAACTTGTTCTCCGGAACAACTTATTCTCCTGTGGCTTTGTGCACAAACCAGTGCTGACTGTGTGTGTTGCTACTGAGAAAAAACTTATGTTGCTATTTCAGTGGTGCTCAAACTTTTCATGTCAAGGACCACCACAACGTATTTGGCCACAGACCCCCAAACTGTTCTGTTCCAGGGACCCCCAGAATCAAGGATTTTAGTTAAATATTATAATATATGCAAACAGCTTGTATATCTGCCATTTGTGAATAGCCACAGTATAGATGCTTTCCTGGCTTTAATAGGTTAAAATCCCAGGTGCACTCTGTTCTTTCCTGGAATGTAATTTAGCTGCCAAAGTGCAATATCGCCAAATTATGACATGCTTGCTTATGAGCTGGAATAGCATTTGTAATGTCGCAATAATACATTCTCATCAGGTGTTCACTGGCAGCTATCGAAGCCTTGCTGATATTAATGGAATTTCTAGATCTATGGTCTCGGGCTGCATCATATTTATCATATCAGAGCCATGCGTCTCTGTATGCGCTTGGTCATATATTGATCTGTTAGAGCTGTAGTGCCTATTTCTGTGGCTTAAGGTTATGGTGTGCAATATTTTGAGGCACTGGAGGTGAGTAATATCGCCTGCAATAAAGGCAGAAAACGCAAATGGGACAAAATCAATATGGATTAGATGGTGGGCTATAAACTATAAATATTGCATGGAAAAGCTTGTCATAATTGTTTGCAGAATTGCCCATTAAAATCATTGCAAATGTAATGATGGTAATGGCCCTAGAAACCCCTTTCCATCTTGGCCATAGTATAGTGGTTCACCATAAAGGGATAGTGTATTGCTGTTGTTTTGTGTGCAGAGACGGCCAAATAAAAATGATAAAAAAACGAATTAATACAATCTGTGCTACAGAAAAAACTGCCCAGAATGCTTTCTTTGATACTGTGTTGTTGTATTGTCGTGGCTCAGCATTCTTCAAGAGAGAAAGTTGGTTACTCTGTCCTCTGTGCCATTGCAGTTGTTGTTGGGACAACAACTACAATGGCCACACAGCCTGAACAGCCGTTCAGGCTGTGTGGCCTAGCCTGAACCTTTTGAAAGGCTCTGTGCACTTTTGAGTCGGGCGGCAGACTTTGAGGGTAAACACCATGGCACACAAAGCTTCAAATTTGTCACATATTTGGGGGCCTTCGGTCCGGGCTCAGTCTGTCTGTCACTAATCAGTGAGTGGGACAGTCACTTTTTTTTTTACACATAACATATCCATAAAACTCAGATAATACTTACACCTTACCTATACCAGTAAGACGCCTAAGGGCGAGAAGCGACCTCGCCCTAATGGGCGAGTTCGCGTGCATGCATCCGCCTTGTTGACGACAGACTGCTGGCCGAGAGCTGGCGCTTTGGCATGGGGGGTCAGATCAACATGGAATGAATTATGTACTGGCCATATAAGGAGCATGTCTTGAGTGTACAGGGTTTGATGAGGTCAGATCAACATATGGAATGTCAGAACAGGTCAGCTCCATATATGGAGATCTAAGGGGTGGTAGCGGGGTCATTCTCTTGAGTGTACAGGGTTTGATGAGGGCCGGGCCTTAATTTTCGGGCCTGTTGAGAACTCGTCTAGAACCGTCTACAATTTGATTTGACAGGTATCAGACAAAAGGGAGACTTTTTGACGAGAAAGGATCGAAGAGGAAGGATGGATGGGGAATCATCAACATATGGAATGTCAGAACAGGTTCTGACATATATCCAATCCATATATGGAGATCTAGGTGTTTGAGGTTTGAGGTCAGATGGAGAGTTGCTGGCCAATATTGATGACATCAGGGATCTCCATGGGCTTAATTGCGACAGGTCACATTTACTATGATATCTTCATCCCTGATGATGTCACGTGATGTCACGAGAACTGGCCACCATGGGGGCTTTCCCATGTATGGGGATTTCGAGTGACTGACATAGTAAATCCGACCTGTAGTCGCAATAAAGCAAATCAAATCTTCCACTCCTGCATTAGGTGGACTGTATACCAATTAGCCTATGTCCTCTCATCTCCTCTCCTCCACCACACCATGCTGGGCAAGACCTACGCTGTAGAGTGCATTGCTGGAATTTGGGGGAAGTAGCGGGATTATGGCGGAAGTATACCGCTCAAGGAAATGACGTTGGCGTTTTACAAATCTGTTTACATTCTCTGTGTATGAAACAAGTGTTGTGATTGGTCGAAAAATATCGTATCCAGGGGAAATGCATCTGACGGACGTTCCAGCCCGACACTTCCGGCTATGCACTCTCTGCCTTAGGTTGTGACCAGGCTTTTCTCTTGGCAGATGGGTAAGGCTGGGACCGGGGCTACCACCACACCCCTCCCCTGAATGCATTTCCATCGCATTCCCAATTCAGCCATGTTGGGCGTAGGAATGTTTTGAACTGCGCTGTGCATCTTCAACAAAACATTAAAGAGTCTGCCTGTCTCTCTCTCTGTCCCTGTTATTAGAAGTGTAGTTATATGTGCGATAGCCCGTGGCGAGTAACTCCGCGGGAGTCCAGATAATTGGGGTGCATGCGAGTGACTGTAGTAACTCCACACTGGTCCGCCTCCACCTCCAGGCTCCCAGCCAGCGCTGCTGCTTATCACATCCACAGGGGGACAAACGTGGGTGTCTCTGTGTGACTGTGGAAGTTGGCTCACTTCAACAGCCCAAGAATTATGCACGCTGGCATGTTTGTTTTTCTTCTTCTTCTACTTCTTCTTTTCCTTTCTTTTGTTTTTCTTTTGACAAGGTAATTATACATTTGTTTTGTTAATTTGGGGAAGATCCTCGCTGTATGTGGTCCAAAACAAATGGTGGCACATTACCGAGATGATGGTTCAAACCTGATACAACTAACACCAGCTCTAAACTATGACAAATTATATGGTTTTTATTTTATTTCTTTATGACCTAATCAGTGTGGGTGTGATTCCCAGCTGAGATGTAGGGAGGGAGAGACACAGACAGGCAGACAGACAGATGGGTTCGACTCCCGGTCCCGACGGCCTTTACTGCATGTCTTCCCCCGCATCTCTCTACCCATTTCCTGTCAGCCTACTGTCTGTCCCTCCATAAAATATATAAAATAAAGGCAAGCCACAAAAGAACAAAAGTGTGAGAGCAGAAACGAAAATATAAAAAAGGTATAATGGATCAGTTTGCAGGATATTTCACAAGGTGCATTGTGTACAGCGGTCCCCTGCAGTCTCTGTCTGTCTGTCTGTCTGTCTGTCTGTCTGTCTGTCTGTCTGTCTGTCTGTCTGTCTGTCTGTCTGTCTGTCTGTCTGCCTGCCTGCCTGCCTGCTAGTCTTGCCAAGAACGACTACAGTAGATCATGTTTCTCGTGCAGCAGGCCGAGGAACTCGGTGACTGACGACTATGTTAGCTTTGTAAACTCATAATCTCAGACCCTCCATCCCTGCAGGCAGTATGGGATACAATGTCCACTATACTCCATCCAGTGCAACTAACCGATTGGTCACAGGCTGTTAGACTGGCATATGAGATCTACGCTGTGCTAGCCAAGCTGCTATCCCTCTGCTACAAGTTGGCTCCATACGCAAATGTCAACACAGATATGGTATAATGCATGTGAAAAGGATTGGAGAAGTTTATAAAGTTCACTGTCTCCCTCTCCCATACAGCACCTAGAGTAGACTAGACGTTAGAGAGAGAGAGAGAAAAGTCTGATTAATACCAACAACGTATAAAAATAACCACCTGCTCATCTATGACGCATGCACTCATCACATTATAAGGCAACAGTATTCGAAAATACACAGTGGATAGCATAAATAATTAAATATACAGTGACCACCCTAACCATACCATGTACAGAATGCATTTAAAACACTCCACACACATGGTTCAGCCTTAATGACTCCCCCAACATGCACCCCACGCACGCACACACGCACGCACGCACACACGCTCGCACGCACGCACAGATTTCGTCAAAGGGCCTGGGAAACAGAATTATTTTAAAGGAGGACACCAGTTCTCATGTCATTAGTTTAATTTGTTCCAAAGAGTACATAGGTCCATATAGTGGACTCCTCACATAGATCTAGACGTTTGATGCAACCTGGCCAATAAAGGATGTAATGGTCAGTGGTCGAGTTTCACAGCAGCAACAGAGGTTGTAACCTGACGACGGCATGTTGCTGTAAACAGTAGTTAATATGTTTACATATCGTCTGAGGTTTGTCAGACAACAGAAAGAAACACTAGAACAGGAACACACACACACACACACACACACACACACACACACACAATCCATCGATCGGTGCAGATTGTGATGAGAGCAGCACATTCAGGTGCAAATCAAGGACTTTGTATTCCTTATCTTGCTTCCCCCTTCCCTCTCTCTCTCTCTCTCTCTCTCTCTGTCTCTCTCTCTCTCTCTCTCTCTCTGTCTCTCTCTCTCTCTCTCTCTCTCTCTCTCTCTCTCTCTCTCTCTCACCTTTCATCCCCATTCATGTATCATCACTGTTGCTCTTTTCTGGAGTACATAGAGATGAGTTATGACAACAATGCACCTGAGGTGTAATGACAATGCATTGTGTTGTGATCACCTCTGACAGTAGCGCAACAACAACATTCTCCTCGATGGGCTCTCTCTGCCTCTTTCTCTCCCTGTGCTACCCTGGGAATGGAATTCAATTCAATGTCCGCCTTTTATTGAAAGTTTCAAGTGAAGATAGACGGGAAAGAGGGAGGGAGAGACGGGGAGAGACACGCAGCGAAGGTCCTCATGAACGGGTCTCCAACACGCAGCGCGTGTGCACCTGGACCGCTAGGCCAGCGGGCGCCACAGGAATTCAATTAAAATTTTGACAGCTATATTTTTTATGTAGTTTTAGTCAAAGTCGTTTGAATAAAACTTAATTTAGTCACATTTTTTGTCATCTGAAATGTTTCACTTTTAGTCTAGTTTTAGCAGGCCTTGATGGCGTCGTGATGCCTGATTTATACGGTACTTGTGCTGAAAATAGCAGATCTACAAGCTCACACTATGTCGCAGCACGAAATGAACCCTGTTCAACACTAACCTCTCTCTGTCCTTTTCTCTCTCTCCTCCCTCCCTCCATCTCCATCTCTTCATCTCTCCTCCTCTGCAGTCCCTCCGACCATCATGAAGCTAGAGGAGCCTGAGCGACGCCATGACACGTGCATAGAGTTCACCGTGCGCGGGTCGCCCCACCCCAACCTACGATGGTTCCACAAAAGCAGGGTATAGATAAAGACATCATCGGTGGAATTGAACCTCATATATGGCTAAAACTGTATATGTATAAGTAGTACATATATATAAGTAGTACAAGCTCAAAACACGTCGCTACTCTTGGTAAAGTCAAGTGTCCATATATTCAGTTTACTTGTGTGTGCACTGGCTGGTGGCAGCCAGGGAGTGTAACAGCCGTGAAAATCGCTATTTTACGTCACTACTGGTGACGTTTTGATCATTGGTTGAAAGGATTGCCATTTTTGTCCCCCCCATTTCTCCAAAGGACAGTCGGCAATAATGCTGGTCTGGACGGGTGGAAGAGCTCTGGTCACAGAATTCAATAGGTCACCACAGCTTCACCTCCTATACTGTAGGCTAACTATGGTGTTTCCCCAGAAGTGCAGAAGTATTTCTTCTTCACATTTCCCTGTGGCAACTTCATAAAAAACGAATTAATACAATCTGTGCATACAGAAAACTGCCCAGAATGCTTTCTTTGATACTGTGTTGTTATATTGTCGTGGCTCAGCATTCTTCAAGAGAGAAAGTTGATTACTCTGTCCTCTGTGCCATTGCAGTTGTTGTTGGGACAACAACTACAATGGATTAGTAACTTTGTGTACACCATGTCATGTTCAAGATATAATATATTACTTTTTGTATTTTCTGTTACTCTTTTACACTCCCTGTATAGGAGATTCCCGCTAGTGAATATGTGCGCACAGAGATGGAGATCTACCAGGACTACTTGGAGGGCTGCCTCACCTTTAAAAACCCAACACATCACGACAACGGCAACTACACACTGGAGGCTAGTAACTTCCTGGGCGTGGCCTCCAGGATGGTGTATGGCCACTTCCTCGATAAGCCGTTTGATGCAGGTGTGTGGAAAAACCTGCAAGGGCTAGAATGACTGAATTGTAGTTTATTCTGGGTTTATTGTTCACTAAACTAAAGCATACTAACTAACAACCTAACATACTATAATGTTACGTTGTTACGTAAATACGTAAGATCTGGAAAGGAGTGCTCGTTTTTCGGTACGAGTCGGGTGTGTCTTATGGTGTGAAACACTATTTTTTGTTTAGATTATTTAGTTTTTCTCTTGTTCTTCTCGTTCTACTTAAAACGACAAAACGGGAAGTTAGTGCCCTCAGACCAGGGGGAAAAAGCTACTAAGCTAAATGGACTCCTCAGTGTCATCAAACACCTGCTCACTCTGCCGAAAACCGAACGCACCTAACCCAATCCTACTGCTTTCCTAACTGTAACATTTAAAGGCCTATACAGTACTAGTACAGTACTTACACAGTACTGTATCTCCAGCTGTGAGGCAAAGTCATGGTGTGATGAGCTTTCTATTCATATAAGTGAGAACGTGATGTGGTTTATATTTATAGACAAGAGGTGGAGATTGTGTTAACTAGGTGTTATAATATTCTCTGACAGGCTCTTTTCACACAGTTATAAATGCTTTGATCAGCTGAACACAACGCTGACGTACCCTGCCTTTTTTGTCTCCCATCTCCCCATTTATTTCTTCTCCATATATCTCTACCCCTGTCTCCATCTCTCCTCTTTTCCCCTCTCTCTCGTTTGTCCAGATATCGATTATGATTATGGTAAGTAATTTTTCTTTTGTGTGAATCTCATCATAGCATTAGGGTTTCCTTTATCAGGGTTGTCAACATCGGTTAGCGTCACTGCGCTATATCCCCTAGGCTCACATACGAAAAAAGCCTTGTGACTTTCACGCTAGCTTAGCTTTTTATTTGATTAGCGCCTGTGCATGTAGTCATACGGTGCCTTGCCATGTATTCATCACAGAAACACGACTCCCCGTTAATGTTTGTGGCCTAAAATTGCATGCAGGGATTTTTTTTTTTAAGGCATAATCTAAAATTGGAGTAGTTCCTCTGAGAAGTTAAATTTTGTCTCTCCCGAGGCTGTGTGGAAACCATTTTCACTGAAGCATATCATTGCTGTCAGGGGCAATCCTTGTAAATCCAAAACTGGTCCTTCTTAGATTATTACATAAAAAAACGATTCTAAATTGTGAAAATAGCTGATCTGTAAGCACACCACATAGAAATAAATAATCACTCCCGTGTGAAGTGAGGGGCGCTCTTATCATCTTACAATATCTATTACAATATAATGTTTGTTTAAGCAACGGGTGTTTGTCCTCGAAACAAACATTACATTTCTCTTTATTGTCTATGGTGTTTTCTTATTTATTTGAAATGCTACCTGAAAATGCATTTTCTGTTTATTAAAAGAGAGAGACGGGGCGACCCCTGTTCTTGAAGAAACACTTTATAGCAAAAAAATATCACTTACTCCCTACTTTTAATTTACAACAACAACAACAACAATAAGTTGAAATATGGAGATACAAGGTTTCTGGTCAACATAGCGACAGCATTGTTGTGCCTGTCATGCAGGCCTTGTCTATGACTTCATACTGTGTGGTGATTGGTTGCATGTGTTCTCTTGTCACTGGAACTGTCACCAAAGCACGCAAACCATCTGGCACCTGAAAGCATCATCAACCTCATTAATAAAGCTCGACAGGAAATCCTGCATCCCCGAAGCAGTCCTGTGACGCAAATGACCTTCCATCTATATACACTCACTGTTTCACTGCTAAGTTTGACATGTTGATTCACTTTTAGTCGTAGACTAGACTTTATTTACATTTTGACATATTTTAGTAATCTGAAATGTTTTAGTCTAGTTTTAGTTGACTAAATATGTTGTTGATTTTAATCAACTTGAAATGTACCCATTCTACATACTGGGGAAAAATGCAATCAAATCAAATCAAATCAAATCAATCAATCAATCAATCAATCAATCACTAAACCTACTATAGATTTAGTCGAATTAGGCTGGCCACGGTGGCGTCTTAATGCCTGATTTGATTTATACTTAGCTGTGGCGGAAATAGCCAATCTAAATGCTCACAACACGCCACAGCGCTGCGTTTAGAGCTTGAGGGTCTGATACGTGTGTGTGACGCTGTAGTATGATGATTTAATTAAAAAATATGGAGATGAGACGTTTCTGCCCGACAGCAACGATATAGAGATTGTCTGGCTATACGAGAGACTATACGAGTTCACTGATGTTTGATGGAATCTGTTTATCTTGACAGTATGTTTAAGATTATGCTTAAGTATGGTTAAGTATGTTCATGTTCACCATTTGCAGATCAGACGATGCACAGTTCATATACAGTAGCAAGACGATAGCCTACTCTTGTGATTGATTGTAAAGCTCAGCCGTGTGTTGTGTTTGTCTCTTAAGGAACCCCGACCCCAACCAACACAGTGACACATCGGCCTGAGGAATACACGTTTGGGGTGAGTGGTCAAAATGTCAGACATTCAGAGAAAAAATTATAAAAATTAAATTAAATTAAAACATTTTTCTTTAGCTGCTTTTCAACCTGACCCACATTTTATGGACACGTCATTATAGACAAACACTTATTCTTCAAACGTTTTCAAATGTTTTCAAGAATATTCAAAATGCTTGTTTTTTAATATCTTCAGTATACAGCAAATGCACCCTATACGTGTTTACAGTCACACACGTGTTGCAGCCGGCTTATTGAAACCCTCTCGTCTTAAGAAAATGGACCTGAGTTTAGTTGGACCACCTTTTTCCGTCTACGCCAAATGTGGTTATTGCTATGGATAAATGGTGAAATCATAATTATTTAACTCTGAGAGACTCTGAGCTGCAAGTGGATAATGTAACAGTGAGTACTTGTACTTGTAGTGGTACTGTGTACCATAGCCATTGCAGCTTCACATCGTCGCTGTCGTATTTCCATGAAAATTATATGAATTTAATTTCTATGGTTGGTATAATTTGCAGCCGTGATGAAAGAAAAGCATTTTAAGACTAAAGGATGTGTGAGTGCACGGGACGTGTCCTTCACCTGGGGCGCTTTCTGACCCACATGCACATCACGGGTGTTGTCATGGTAACCACTCTTTAGTGTCACATTTAAAACCCCATCGACCAACAAAAACAACATGTAAATGCAACACGTCGTTATGGTGACTGTGTATCTCATGAGACTTGTGGTGCAGTTGGAGTTGAGTAGCAGGAAGTCGGTGTAAGGGGAGTTCACTGGCTTCATCTCCTGTTTCCTTTGGAAGTGTGAAACGCACATCTGTCAGCTTAATCATCTTTCCCATACAGTAATTTGTGTATACTCGTTGAACTTGAAAAAGAAAGAAAAAATGAAAGAAAGAAAGAAAGAAAGAAATAACTCATACTGGCGTGGTTATTTTTTAAACTCTTAAAACCCTCTTCTATCCTCTCCTCTCCATTCCTTCATTCATTTTCCTCTATCTGTCTATATTCCCTCATGGCTGTGGAGCTGTGGAGAGTTGGTTTGAAATGTAATTGAGTTCAGCTTTCTCCTGTAATTGACTGGGAAAAGATAACTGTTACGGCTAAGGTTTAGCTGTGTGTGTGTGTGTGTGTGTGTGTGTGTGTGTGTGTGTGTGTGTGTGTGTGTGTGTGTGTGTGTGTGTGTGTGTGTGTGTGTGTGTGTGTGTGTGTGTGTGTGTGTGTGTGTGTGTGTGTGTGTGTGTGTGCGTGCGTGCGTGCGTGCGTGCGTGTGTGTGCGTGTGCGTGTGTCTGTGAGAATATTGGAGCAGAAAGAGGAAATGGATTTGTCCCATATAAATGGTACATTATATTGATACCAGCTCCACTGGTTTTGGAAAAGTTTGAGTCAGAAACATCTCTCCGGTGTAACACTACAGTATATACACCATTAAATAACACGGTATTCAGCTCAGAAACATCTCTCCGGTGTAACACTAACTATACACCAATAAATAACAAGAACCTCTCGTCTCCAGGTTTCCATCGCTGTGGGTCTAGCCGGGTTCGGCTGCGTGGTCCTGGTCGTCCTCTTTGTGTTAATCAACAAGTATGGACGACGATCCAAGTTCGGCATGAAAGGTAGGAACCTGCAGGGTGAACTGTGTTTGCACCTCTTCTTGTTCGTTTGGTGTAATGCATTTCAGCTTGGCCTTGAATGTGGCACACACTCAAGTTTGTTTCTTCATTTCTTGAACCTTCATTCAAATGTGGAGGAGAGCCCCTTTGTTTTCCGTGCAGCCACGTTACAACAAAACAAGAACAACATAATTGTGTTAGACAGAGAAACAAGGAGGTTTGTGTAATTGGCAATTAAAAAAATCTTAATACCCTTTGTGTCACGCTGCGAGCTTGTACATCTGCTATTTCTGAACGTCTTCGAACAATCGTGAATGTGTAAGAGCTACTGATTTAGAAGGCAGTTATAGAATTGGCCTCAGGTCTTAATGGATTAAACACAACAAGATTTAAAGGTTCTGAAATGGCCTTGGCGGCATGGAACAGAAGCTAAATGTTTCTAATGGCTGTGTTTGGTTGTAGTGGATTGGCGGCACACGTAGATGCTGTTTTCGTGGCGTTAGTATTTATGTGGTTCAATTCCACAATTCACCCCTTGAGAAGGCAGCCAATTGTGCAGTGGTGTTGAGAACTCTGGTAATTAACATCAAACCATCAGCCTGTGAGAGATGTGATGTCCATCGTGCAGCAGCTGCTCCTTCAGTCCAGCAGCTGGGTGGTGAAAGTCAATGAAATGACCCATTGTGCAAATACCTGTATTTGCTGTACCTGTTGTTAGTAATAAACAATAACACTGTAATAATAACGTTAGATATTACCTTCAAAGCCTGATCCAACCCATCCCGCTGGCTCAGATTAGCTAATACAGGGAAGTTGGCAGAACCTTTACTAAAACATCCCGGACGGGCGAATGTGGCTCAAGAGGTAGAGCAGGTCGTCCAATGATCCATGGGTCGGCGGTTCGAATACCGGCTCCTCCTGTCTACATGTCGAAGTGTCCTTGGGCACTTCGCCTTGCAAAGGTTAAAAATGTAATTTAGATAGCATGTTATGTAGACAGATGCCAGGTCATTATTGTGCACAACTGCACAAGGATGCTTACGCACACCAAAGCCCTTGTAGTGGTGGTTCCGGTCCACTGGAGAGTATGAACTCAATATAAATCTTGAAGAAACAAGACTGTGGCCCCACACACTGAAAGCCACACACTCTGCGTCCCAAACAAAGTATTGGCACATTGGCTATCAGTCTGTGTGGCCACTTTATTTTTCCTTCAAGATTTCAATTGAGCACATGCTATAGGGTTTATAGTTTCAATGAACAGATTGTTTATTTTCTTTGGATATTCTACTGTCTGTTAGACTGGTTATGTTGATGTTCTTGGTTTAGTTATGATTTTAGATGACTAGATTAAGCGTCTGCTAAATGCCTAAATTGTAATATTATTACGGTACCCACTTCCTACGACTGTTTGACTAAATATGGAGATACATGAATCCCTGAGTTGATCAGAAACTGCTGTCTTCTTGATGATGATGATGATGATGGCATAAATGGGAGACAGACAGACTTTCAGAATTCTATTGTACACGCCACCACTTTATTGGTGTAGCAACAAAAAGGTACACGAATCACGGCAAATCCATGAAGCGATGGCTTGGGGTGGAAATTCAGAAAAGCTGATGCGATGCCTACATCTCGACACACACACACGCAGACGCACGCTCACGCACACATGTGCACGAACACTTTCAAGATTTTCACGTGGGCACTGCTTTGATAATAATAATAATCTTTATTGTCCCGAAGGATATTCATCTTCTTCAGTCTGTGACAAACACCCATCAAAAACAACACAGAGCACAGAACACCAAGACAATACAAAGACATGTGTACTTTACATTATTTGTTTATTTTATGTTATGAACGGAACACATTAATGAACATCAGTGTAAAGAATACAGCATAAGATGTAAACATGCCAGACTCTTAACAGTACAGTAATGCTAATGTCTATCTGTAGCCCCTAGACGGGGCTACAGATAGAAAACAAAACAGAAACAAGGAACAGATTATAAAAGAGGATTACAATTATAATAGAATATTACGTAGGGTGTTTTTTTTGTCCCAAAACCTTCTAAACGATTGTGACTCTGAGGTTTTCTGAGGTGAACTCAGTGACGACGTTCACCATACTGCATGCATGCCTCAACTAACAAAGAGTGTGGGTATTTTATTCATGGAGTTCTATCCATTGACTTTCTAACTTCCCCGCTGTCTGTAGCACAATATAAGTGTATTGTTGTGACAGGAAGAAAACTAAAATAAATAAATAAATATGAACACTTCCCCAAACAAATCCCTAATAGCCCATTAGCCCTCCCACTGTGTCTCATATCCTTCACGGCCCAGAGCCATTTATAAGGAGAGTTGCGTAGACCTTCTCTGCTCACTTCCTTCGGGCCATGTCTTCTACATACCGGTAGACTTCTATGGGCCAATTGTGACAAAGTCCTGAACTGGTCTATACGGAATGCACTGCATGAGCTACTTGGAGTTACAGTAACTTGGCCGGCGCTGTTTCTGTCCCCTCGTTGACACAACTCTCCAATAGACAGCTCTCCTTTACCCACAGTCAAATCCTGTGTTGATTTATCAATTTGGGACACCTGAGGGGATACACATGATCTCACCAAATGGACTGTTTTCAGCGTACAGCCGAGCATGAAATGACTTGTCCTTTAGTTCTACTGGAACTCTTCTCCACTATAGTCCCTCCCTAACATTTTAGTCTAGTTTATTATTTGTTGATGAAATTGTCAGTATATTTAGTCTTAGTTTTAATAATTAGTTTTAATTTAGTTTTTATTCCGTTTTCGGCAGTGAAAAAAGAAAGCCGACTAACATTTTTTTGTCTTAGTTTTAGTGTCAATGACAATGAATGGATACAAGACTGAAGTTCTCTGATCTGACACACGTACAAGCACACACGAATGCACACACACACACACCCTCCTGCGCATGGCATGCATACACAGAGATAATAGTCATAATATATCATATGAATCACACCGATCAGGCATACACACAGTCTCACACACACACACACACACACACACACACACACACACACACACACACACACACACACACACACACACACACACACACACACACACACACACACACACACGTTTACATGCAGGCTGGCACACACTGCAGCCTGCTGTAACAGATTCGGAAAATACACACACATTAGAGGCTAGCTGTTTGTGTGCCTAGCCTTGGCATGCTGCCAACTCTATTGACTTTCTCCATTTCATTTTATTTCCCATGGGTCTCTCTCTCTCTCTCTCTCTCTCTCTCTCTCTCTGTTTCTCTCGCTTGCTCTTTCACACACACACACACACACACACACACACACACACACACACACACACACACACACACACACACACACACACACACACACTCTCTTCTGGAAAGCTTCTCCATCTCCTGTTTTCCTTCCAACCATCCCTTCTTTTCACTCTCCCCCTCCATGCGTCTCCTTCTCTCTCGCTAACCCTAGCTAATTAAAAGCAGATTAACTTAGCATCATCGGATGTTGAATTAAAACAAAAAGATTGAGAGAGAGAGAGAGAGAGAGAGAGAGAGAGAGAGAGAGAGAGAGAGAGAGAGAGAGAGAGAGAGAGAGAGAGAGAGAGACAGACAGAGAGAGAGAGTCTCAGAGTGAGTCAGACAGAGTGAGTCTGAAGGCGGCAGGAAGGGAACAGGACTTTTTTTGCAGAACCGCTGCGGCAGAGAATTGCTGCAAGAATCAGTCAGTCAAATTCCCTTTCACTTGTTTTCCTGCCTGCCTGGTGTTTGTTTCACACTTTCTTTCCCCTCTTGTCTTTGTAAATCTAAATTGACTTTTTCCTGTGCTTGTTGTTTTGCATAATTCGGTTTGGTTTGGGTCTCTCTTTATATCCGCCCAAGGCCTGTCTGTTTCTCTAGTGGCACGGCTTCCTTCCGGGCAATTGACATCGAAACACAGAGGCAGTCACTTTCACACTAACAATGACAACACCAAAACAACATCTCTCTCTCTCTCTCTCTCTCTCTCTCTCTCTCTCTCTCTCTATCCTTCCCCTTCTCAGTCTGCTACTGTTTATCAGTGTAATAGAGGATTTCTGAGGGTCAGCTCGCCTGCTGTGTATCCTTGGCAGCTGTTGTCATTAACTGACCCTAGTTGCCCCCGGCAATCTGATTGGTTGACGCCTGCCAGCCGTAAACCCGCCCACTGTGAAGGGAGCCAAGGATCAAAGGAAATGGAAAGGGAGAGGAGTGTTCAAGAGAAAGGGGGCACTGAGAGAATGAGAGAGAGGAACAGAGAGTAAAAGAATGAGACCACAAGAGAGGAAAGAGGAGAAAATGAACAGGGATATGGGATAAGTTATATATTTTGGATTGTTAAAGTTGTACTTTTTCCCTCCCTGGAAAAGAGGAGTCAAAGTTTTCGTCTTCCGCGAGGAGTGATTCATTCATAGCCAGCACTGATAATGACACATCATATAGTTGTTGGACACAATGATATTATTATAAGTTCTCTAATGAGTGGGTCCAATATGGAATTATAGGGCTGTACATACCGTTTAATAGTTATTTAAATATATATAAAAGATTATAGGCTCATTAATGCAATTAGCAACTATGCTGAATGCTTGATGACTTACAGTAGGCAATAGGCATGCAATTAGCAGGCCTGTAATATCCAGGATTACAGGACTTAGTGGAACTGGTAATGACTTGACACAACATACAATGCACAGGGAGAGTTCAAAGTTGATGCTCAGCTATATAGACCAGTGTTTCCCATCGAGACTGATGACATATTGAAGCTGTGTCAAAGCGCAAATGTAAACACAAACTAACAAGACTACAACTCGAAATTATCATGGAGATATCAGATTTTTGTCCCGCTGCTTCGGGTTCATCGTTTCCGCTTAGCCCAGATGCAGGTAGGTGGAGGGAACTTGTGAACTCAATACGGACGCAATCTGGCGGAGTCAGGTTACCATTTTCATGGCTCATGAGTAAATCCTATCCTGTTTATTTGACCATTTTGATACAAGAACAACAAAAACTTTTTTCCAAGATAATGGAAATAGCCAATCAACATGGTCACAACACACAACATATTGTAAGCTTTTAGATCAGCTATTTTCACTATTTTATTTTAGATAGGGCTAAGTGAGATAGTCTTTTTTCAGCGAAGAGAGTTGAAAATAGTTGTGATTAAAGTATAATTTTTTCCACATCACATTACGTGATATACAGTAGGATTAGTGATATAGGATTAGTAATTTAATAATAATACGTTACGATTAGTGTCAGCTTTTTAGTGTCATGTCACAACAATAATACACATGTACTGTAGGCCTACTGTGCAGACGTCGGGTAATAATGGATAAAAATCAATCAATACATTTCCAACTATCTGCCACCGGAATGTTCAGAATGTTCAGAATGTTTCAGTTTGTCTCGTTGATATGGATTGTTTGAGACGCATTGTGTCTGTTTCTATGAAAGGAATGTTCATTCCACGTACAGTACAGTCTTTGTTAGCTTTGTGAGGCATGCAGCACGGTGAGCATCGACTGTAGGAGTCACTGAGATTGCCTCAGAAAACAGACTCAAAGTCACAATTATATTTAATCCATTTTGACCTGAGGACGATTCTACAAATGAATGAATTGATGCAACGCTGACGAAGGCTCCAAGCCGAAACGCATACGTTGTGCTGTCTGCAGCATACTATGCCTTACGTTGTGCTGTCTGCAGCATACTATGCCTTACGTTGTGCTGTCTGCAGCATACTATGCCTTACGTTGTGCTGTCTGCAGCATACTATGCCTTACGTTGTGCTGTCTGCAGCATACTACAGTATGCCAAGCCTTAAATGACATATCTGTGAGTGCTGGTGTTCTCTTCTTAGAGATTTATTTTAGTTTTCTGACAAACCTTATGTTTCTATATCAGTGGTTCTCAATATTTCATGTCAAGGACCTCCAAAAATTATATGTAATTGGGCCACCAACCCCATCTGAAAATATGTTGTTCCAGGGACCCTGCAGAAGAAAAGATTTGAGTTAAGAATGTTTGCTCTGAAAGAATATATATTCAAAGATTTGTGCCACATTTTCACTATTTTTCGAAAATATCAGATCTACAAGCCTGTAGCGCGGCACCGAGTGCCGTGCTACGAGCTTGTAGATAGCAGATCTACTATTTACGAGCTATTTGTAGATAGCAGATCTGCTATTTACGAGCTTGTAAATAGCAGATCTATGAGCTTGTAGATCTGCTATTTTTCAATAGCTAAAGTATAACATATTGCACCAAAAGGGCTTCCCACCCAGTTAAAACATTTGAAATGTCACCATCGTGGCAGTGGAAGCTTCCACTTTGGTTACATAAAGGTACAAAAAGCTCAATAGCCTGCATAGTGTAGCCTTGTATAGATGGATACTGTAAATCAGTGGCTTTAATATGTATTAGGCCATTAGATCCAGTCCCCATGCATCCTAAAATATTTTGTACCAGGGACCAGATTTGTGGTGTTAAAATGTTTCAAAGATATTTAAATATGTGTCGCATTGTAACACATTGCAAGCTCATAGATCAGCTATTTTCAAATAATCAATGTAATATCAGGATAAAGCGGTTAAAATAGATTTTTATATTTTAAAAGTTGCTAGGGAGACCCTGGGACCCCCTCAAGGACCCCTGGGGGTCCCCAGACCCCACGTTGAGAACCACCCGCTGTAGTTCTTCCATTCTGTATTCTATACAGACTTTCTCTATTCATTAACTGAACAACACTTAGTCGCAGTAATTTCCTTGAGCATATTAATATTGGTTATCTGTGTTACAATTAATATCTCTTCAGAGTTTCATTAGAGCGACTCCACCACATCCACTGTAATTCAAAGTCACAGTTGTGTGCACTTCCACAACAGCTCTGACATCACGCTAATGAACAGATTCCAACGGTAATGAATAGATCGCAGTGAGATAATGATGATTTGCTGCTATAGGCCTTATCAAGGAGAGTCTGAACACTTTGTCAGTGCAGGCCATTACATGCACCCCACTCTGGAACCAACATACATGACCATTACATACACCCTGAACTCTGGATCCAACATACATGACCATTACAAACACTCCACTCTGGAACCAACATACATAACCATTACATACACCCCATTCTGGATCCAACATCCATGACCATTACACCCTGCACTCTGGATCCAACATCCATGATCATTACACCCTGCACTCTGGATCCAACATCCATGACCATTACACCCTGCACTCTGGATCCAACATCCATAAACATTACACCCTGCACTCTGGATCCAACATCCATGACCATTACATACACCACACTCTGTATCCAACATCCATGACCATTACATACACCCCACTCTGGAACCAACAGCCATAACCATTACAATACACCACACTCTGTATCCAACATCCATGACCATTACATACACCCTGAACTCTGGATCCAACATCCATGACCATTACATACACCCCACTCTGGATCCAACATCCATAAGCATTACACCCTGAACTCTGGATCCAACATCCCTGACAAAATTGTCACTTTAGAAATGTGCAGTTACCCTGTATACACGTATGCTGTATGTTGGTTTGTTTACTGTTGAGTGAGAACAGGGACCTTCCCTAAAATCATGTATATGGTCATCATCATCATCGTTTTTCGACCGCGGTCGAGATCGTGGATTTCACAATATTACGCCAGACTTCCCGGTCCTTCATTGCCATCCCCAGTTCCTGCTTACTGATGCCTGTGTCCCTAGCGATGACATCAGGGAACGACAGTTTTCTACCCCTGGTCTGCTTTGAGGCACTCATAGATGAGTGGGCCATGACGAACACTTTAGAGCGTTTCAAAAGGGAGCAGTCACCGGACTCAGCTCGTCTCTTGTTGTGAGTCCTTGACTCCTTAATGTGAACTGGGCTTTTCCATTCACAGACACACCTGGGAAGGCCTTGAGCAACCTCAGCCTTCCATTAGTGCCCACTAAGCAGTCGTGCTTCTGCAGCTGAGGATTAAATGCCTGATTATAGAACACCTTCATGGTGGAGTTTGAAGGAGACCCGTACTCAATCACTACTAGCTTCAACCCACATTCTCCCTGCTGGTATACACACACACAAACAAGCATGCACGCACACGCCTACGCACACACACACACACACAGCGCCGGACCTGGCCAATTTGGTGCCCCAGGCTAGATTTTACCAGCCTCCCCCCAGACAATTCTACCATTGATGGTTGAGTTATACTGACACTTTATACTCCAAATTTAGAAATGGGAATCTTCTCCAAATTAACTAACGTATTTTCAAATGGCGGTCTGCAACCAAACACATTTGGGTGTCCTTGACATGGCAAAGTTTGAGAACCGCTGGTCTCTCTAAGTTATACCACTGCATTAATAACTACAATCAGTCTTTTAACACCCCAACTCCTGGAATAAAGAAGTTGTTGTTTGTTAAGTGTGTTAATCTCTTCTGGAGTTTTCTGTGCACATTATTTGCCGTTTATTGAGTTCACAGAGGTTTCACTGTTACTTGAACTTCTCTCTATAAAGTCTATACTAATCTTATGTTTCATAGACACAGACAGACAGACAGACAGACAGACAAGACTAGATTCCCAAGGGAGAAGAGCATCGACCAACTGACAAACAGAGACTGACAGACACACAGACGGTCACAGTGCTTTGTCGATATTAAATGCATACTCTATGGCAAGACTATGGCAAGACAGAATAATACTAATACAACCCCTTGAACCCTTGTTGAACCCCTACTTCAACAAGCTCAGTAAATTTACCCAGAATGACATGCAGTACTGCGGTTGAGATGATTCATTATATCCTTTACTCTTCCCAGAACAGGAATATAACATTTAAGAGGTCATGTTGTTCCGAGTATCACAATTGAGGGCACCTTATGCCAAATTGTATCTAGATTATACAGTTGTATTATGCATAATGCTATATTTTATATTCTATGTAATGTTACTATCAGTTATATCTGCACCACTGCTGCACCAGTTAATTTTGTTAACCACTTGAACCCCAGCCTATTCTGGGGGGGGGGGGAGACATTCAGCAAAAAAATGGCAGATCTACAAGCTCACAACACTTTTATGTTTTTTTGTGTTATGATGTGTATAGATCGACATTTTTGGGCAAAGACTCTGTCTGCTCACAGCATGGGTCTTTCTTATCAATTCAAACTGAAACGATACATTTGAACCACATATTTGAGGAGAGAACGGTCTTCGTAAAAATATAATTTTTCAGATATTTTGTCACACCATGGCCGGAGTTCAGATGAAATATTATTGTAAAAACACCTTTGATGTTCATTTTAGTTTCAGTTTTAGTTTCAGCGACAAAGAGAACGGAGGGTTACACTCTCTGTAACCCAGGTTCTCTGAGTGGAGAGACTGGCTCTCCACTACATATTGTTCAATATGTACGGGAACTGACCCCACAGGGCAGTGTTCATGGATATCTCTTTAAGACACATCTTCTATGGTGGCCCTGCCCAGATGCCAATCAGCGGGCTATTTAAGCCCCATCTGTGCAGTGCCACTTCGATTAATTCTTGATTGACACGCATTTCGGAGCGGCTCTTTTGTGGAGAGCCAGTCTCTCCACTCAGAGAACCTGGGTTACAGAGAGTGTAACCCTCCGTTCTCTATCGTGTTCGAGACTGGCTCTCCACTACATATTGTTCAATATGTACGGGAACTCTCTAAGACACACCGCGAGGAAATAAGCAGACCAGCTGCCCCTGCGGCAGCCCGAGGCAGTTTAACCTGAATTCCATCCGAGCCTATAAGTGGTGAGCGCCATGAGTCACAGGCGCTTGCCAAAACGCTCCAAAACTTCAGTATTCATACCAAGTAAGTAATACTCGTGGCCTAGGCGCAAGACGCCACCTAGGCTCAGCTGGCCCAGCATGATGCTAGGCCAGTGACCACCGGGGTGCTCAAGCCAGCCCGTCAGATGCCCGGCCGACCTGACCGGTCAAGGTGCTGGTGACCCTACCGCTGAGTAGCACGCAGGAGCGACTCCCACAGGGGGAGCGGATGCCACCACGTTCCATCGGTAGGACAGGGTGAATGTAGACAGAGTCGCCCATGTCACTGCTGTGTAGATCTCTGTCAGAGATACACCATTCTACAGCAACCAGGGGGCTGTTGTCCCATGGGCAGAGTGTGCCCGCCTTCCAGGCGACCCTGGCACTCCTGCCTGCTTGTCCCTGTTGGATCACCCCTGTGATCCGGTGGGACAGTCCACCCTTCGACCATGGTCTACCCGAGCACTCTCTGATCAGGCCGTATGGTATAGAGTGCAGGGATTGGTGCCAGCACCACCTAACCATTGCCATGTAGGAAGCGGCAGCCTCCTTCATGCACTGATAGGGACATTCTTGTGGCTGACACTGCTAACAACAAGAATGCTGTCCTGCGAGAAGCCACCCAAGTGTCCACGCTTAATTGGCTCATGCCGCAAGGCAGACAGTACCACCTCCCGTGGGGGGGCTGCCGACCTAATGTGCGAGCACCCGGTACACCGTGGTCTCCCTCAGCCCTAAGGGGCGGAGGCACCAGCTGGCTCACTGCCAAGCGATGCCAGCCAGCAAACTAGTGCTGTGGGATCCAACAAACGGGCACCGGTCACGAGGACGTCCCACGCCAACATCCGTGGATGTACTCAAGAACGACGCAGGAGCGCAAAGTACCAACAAACTGGCCAGATGGAGATCCAGGATCACCGGAAACGACAGTGGAGGGCTCGTCTGAGGATGACCTCGAGAGAGCTACAACCCATGACATGGTGGAACCTACTCAGGGGTCCACCTGAATTGACCGCCACTGTCTCGAGAGACAGCATGTGGGGGCTGGGTACCCTGAACTGTCAGGACTGAGGAGTGGGCTCGGTGTGCTGAGCACCTCTAGCCATACCCCGCCGGTTGGCCCTGGAATTGTTTGTTTACGCTCTCTGCCGTGTGGTCTGGCCGGACCGCGGCGGCAACGATCAGCGACCGTAGATGGCCTCAGAGTACGCCGACTAGGTCAGCTCCTCTGGGTTCTACCCCGCTACCCGCCGCAACGGTTTACAGCCGCGATGATCAACCAGGAGGTTCACCGACGAGGTCGGTTTCGCTCGGGGTCTCACAGCGCTTCTGCAGCCAGGGAACCCAGGCTCCACCAACGAGGTCGGCTTCGCACTTGGGACCCTTTGGCCGCACCGAGCGCCGTCTCAAGGTTTCCCCCGACGAGCAGGTTTCACCAGGGAGCGGACGCACGGACCGAACGCCGTCTCAAGGTTTCCCCCGACGAGCAGGTTTCACCAGGGAGCGGACGCACGGACAAGACTGAGGCTTCCTCCGCGAGGCAGATTCGGCACTCAGTCTTGTTGCTGTTGTTGTTGGCTAGCTGCGCCTAGATAGCCATGACTTCGTGACTTCTCTGGATGAGAAGAGCTTTCTCTGTGGTTTCAGACCGGTAACCGGATTCTACCCCGCAGAGTCACACCTAGGTGCATAAACGGCTCGCCGTGACACACTGTACACTGTATCGTGTGCTCTGCCCGACAGCCACAGCACGCTCTGCTGTGTCACTGAGCCCGGCTCCACCGTGAAACTACACCACGGACGCATGAGCTGACCTCGTCAGCAATACGCCCTATAGTGTGATAATGGCTGAGATTCAGGCATACTTCCTGGCAGACCCAGCATGTCATGTCTATGTTACCAAACGTCGGACAGACACAGCATGTCCTGTCTGTGACAGAACTACACCACTGTCGCGTGAGCTGACACCCCGCCAGAAATACGACAGTATAGTGCGCTATGATGACTGCCCAACATAAAGGGAAACCTTCGACTGACCCAGCACGTTCTGTTTGTGTCACTGAACCCAGATCCACAATACCGAACTACATCACCGGGGTGTAAGCTGGCGCAACACCCACAATACATGTATTCATGTACTCTTTGTATGTCTATTTCATATGGACCCCAGGGAGATTAGCTGTCGCTTTGGCATCAGCTAATGGGGATCCACCATTCGGGAAATGTGACCGGGTTACTGCAGTCTGCAGTCATGCACTCCCGCTCAAGTCAGCCCGTCGGACAGTAGGCCAACGGACTGTTGAAGCCGTGTCCTGATGCGGAGCCCAGCACACTCAGTGAGGAGGGTGCTGGCTGCCACATGGATACCACACTGGTATAACCTGCTAAATGCGGACGGCATCGACACAGAGTCCGTCACCCAGAACTCAGATAGAGGGACTCGTCATCTCGTCATCAGTGCATGGGCCACAAGGCCCTGTACGGATTGCCTTGACAAAATCGCCCTGTGTTGGCTAGCTGTGCCTAGATAGCCATGACTTTGTGACTTCTCTGGATGAGAAGAGCTTTCTCTGTGGTTTCAGTCACTGTCACTGGGGAACCAGATCCACAGACAGAACTACACCACGGTCGCGTAAGCAGGCGCCCCGCCAGCAATACGACCGTATAGTGCACTATAATGGCTGCATAATTTGCCTTCAACCAAACGTCGGACAGACACAGCACGTCCTGTCTGTGACCGAACTACACCACTGTCGCGTGAGCTGACGCCTCGCCAGAATTACGGCAGTATAGTGCGCTATGATGACTGCCCAACATAAAGGGAAACATTCGACTGACCCCAAGGAATTTTGTTAGTCTCACCTATACAAACGAGAACACAGCTAACCCGAGAGGGCGAGTCAACGCTCGCTCCCTAAACTGCACACCGTAGTGCATTAATAGGCTGCTGACACTCGTAAGTAGTCTCACTAAATCCTTCTTTACAGACCTGTCCATACCAGGCAGGACCGGAGAGAGGTGGGGCTATAGCCTGAGCTTAGCTCCCCCAGCTCTGCCAACCTGGGACAAGGTTCAAGGTAGTCTTTATTTGTCTCTCTTGAGAAAACATTGTCTTGGAGACAGAGTCACAGCTGTATACAAATAGCATATACCCGTTCACATAAAAAATACATTTTTATGGGTCTGTCAGTGGAAACGACTGGTCTTTTGCCTCTAAAAACAGGCATGGCCCCTCCAGCTTCAGCTGGAAGGAAGAGACCATTCATACAGGAGGTCCTCATACCAGGGCCCCCGCAGGGCACACACTGGTCATGGCCATCCTCTGTGGGCGTGTGAGCTCCACATGCAGCCTGAGAAACCCCTGCTATTTCCATCTCCTCTTGTCTCTATATAGATATATTCATATGTATACCTATATATTATTTATTATATGTGTACCTATATATACATATATGTATACATCTTGTATTGTACACCATATTTTAACTGTTCGGAATGTGCTCCACAGGGAGTGGGCCCATAGTAATTGCTTGAACGTGAGGGGTCATAATCTACCCTTCGCAGCTCACAATGCTGCATAAACGAATCAAGGCAACATGGTACCCTAAGACATCCCCATGACGCGGATTCTCAGTGTGCTCTCTCTTTGTTAGGACAGAGTCCCCAAATCAATGTCCACAGTTTGTTTTGTGTCACCAGCAGAGTTATGGACCTCTGGAAGAGGTTGTACATAAACTGCTCGGCCGCTCTGAGGCGCTCTAGCACAAAACAATCTGACATTAAGCACACTGGAGGCTTCCAAACTTTTGTATATCATACCAGTAGGCCTACAAGTCCACATGCATAGTGTGTTGTTGTAGCCATTATCATACTTATAATAATAACAATAATAATGAATTGCATTTTTATAGCGCTTTTCCAAGTGCTCAAAGCGCTTTACAATGGTACATATATATATGCCTGTACTGTATTGTACAGACTGTACAATACATTGGTAGTGTATCAGCTTGCGTGATACACATACCTGTATGCTTGTATTGATACACACAAGTATATATATATAAGCATATAAGTATATATTAACCAGAACCAATTGTGACAGAGTAAGCGATTTAATTGCAGCGCCTAACACGGTGGGTCATCTGGAGTTTTTGTCTCCTGATCTTTGAGCCACACCGCCCTCTTGTGAACCGTGAGGCACAGTGCAGTCTGGGCAGCCGTCCCTGACGAGCATACCTCCTACACTATGACGCTCACGTCAACCTGTCAATGAGGAAGTTGGAACACGCTGGAATTGTTTGTTTACACTCTCTGCCGTGTGGTCTGGCCGGACCGGACCGCGGCGGCAACGATCAGCGAACGTAGATGGCCTCAGTGTACGCCGACTAGGTCAGCTCCTCTGGGTTCTACCCCGCTACCCGCCGCCACGGTGTACAGCCGCGATGATCAACCAGGAGGTTCACCGACGAGGTCGGTTTCGCTCGGGGTCTCACAGCGCTTCTGCAGCCAGGGAACCAAGGCTCCACCAACGTGGTTGGCTTCACGCTTGGACCCTTTGGCCACACCGAACGCCGACCCAAGGTTTCCCCCAACGAGCAGGTTTCACCAAGGGTTGGACGCACGGACCGAACGCCGTCTCCAAGGTTTCCCCCAACGAGCAGGTTTCACCAAGGAGCGGTCGCACGGACAAACTGAGGCTTCCTCCGCAAGACAGATTCGGCACTCAGCTTGTTGCTGTTGTTGTCGTTGTTGTTGTGCAGCTACGCGGCGCCCAGAGAGGAGTCGTCAGGACGACCGGCTCTCTTCTTACCTAGGTAAGTGGACTGTGTGCCACGCAGCTTCATGTTCTAAATATATATATTTATATATATGTTGTTTAATAGTGTCAAAACTGCTGAGATACACGAAACGTCTGCTCTCGTGGAAATCAAAAAATCGAAGTGGCACTGCACAGATGGGGCTTAAATAGCCCGCTGATTGGCATCTGGGCAGGGCCACCATAGAAGATGTGTCTTAAAGAGATATCCATGAACACTGCCCTGTGGGGTCAGTTCCCGTACATATTGAACAATATGTAGTGGAGAGCCAGTCTCGAACACGATAGAGAACAGTCAAAGAGAACACCCTGAAGACACATGGAATGTCTCCAGACTTTTTGAGCTAAAAAGAAAAAGCGTGGTTTTATTTTCCTATCACACACAGTTATTCATATTCTGAAGATAACTGGTTAGATAATTCAACAGGCGTATTTATTTAAGACATGTCTTTAGACAAATTACAAGCTATGAAACTGTTTTACCCCCTGCTTTAGAGTTATCTGAGGCTAAACACAATGTCTGGCAGGTTTCCCTGCTGTCCTGTTGACTTGGACAAAACACAAATGAACACGCACGCACGCACACACACATTTTAACAATTTATTTCTGTCCACACACACACACACACACACACACACACACACACACACACACACACACACACACACACACACACACACACACAGTCACACACACGCTCGCCCACCACGTCTTTCTTCACTTCTTCGGGGCATGCAGAGATAGCCTCTCAACCATCTGTTGACTATACCATCTGTTCATTAAGTTCTGCCACAGAGCTGGTCTACAGTCATGCCCTTAGGGCATGTGCTCACACACACACACACACACACACATGCACGTACGTGCGGGTGGGCACACTCCCTTCCCATAATGGAGACGTTTGACTTAAGGCTTATACACGGATAGATACATGTGTTGATAGTGAGTTCCTGGCCCCCCAAATGGATGCTTTTAAAACCGCAAAGAGCAGGCCAGAAAGCTGATGATTTCATTAAGTGTCCATAAACCATCCTCTTCCTGCTACATGTTTCTATACTTGAGGAGGAAATTACATTTCTCGTCTCCCTTCAGGACGAATATTGTTACTTTTATTGGATCTCTGTTAGTATCTTGTTGCTACCCTCGGCTGTATCTCCTTCTCTCTGTATCTGCTCTGTGCTTCTCACTGCCGTACTGCCATTGGCACTTGGCCAACTTGAGTTTCCCCACGGGATCAAATAAAGGTCTATCTATCTCTGTAGTTCTCAAAGTGGGTGCTGTATAGCACCCTAAGGTGCCGCAGAATACTTTGATAATATTTGGAATGATCAATATCACTTCAGTTTAGCCACTTTGGTGGTTCGGTTCTCCTCTGCAAGAATATGCTAATGCTATTGTTGGTGTTCCCCCCCCAGAAAAGAGATGCTGCGGTTGAAGTGATTAAATGTCAAGTATGAAGTTATTTTCACTTTGTCATCGTGGAAACTACTATTCTCTGAAGTGTTGTGACACATTATTGAATCCTAGGAGGAAAGATTTGCATAATGTACGTACCGTAATATGACATAAATGTAAGGTTCTATTCATTTAAAGTAACAATGTCATTCAGGGGTGCCTTGGATGAAAAAGTTATTTACAACAAAAAAAGTTTGGGAAACACTTATTTCAAATCAAATCAAATCAAACTTTATTTATAGAGCACATTTAAAACAACCAAGGTTGACCAAAGTGCTGTACATCAGTGGCAAAAACAGAGAACAGGCAGGAGAACACAGAATATAAACGAGAAACACACTAATAAAAAATGACAAAAATGTAAGGATGAAAGCATAAAATGGACTCAGGAGGGATTAAAAGCCAGGGAGAAAAGATGAGTTTTAAGGTGAGACTTAAAAACACCAATGGAGGGGGCAGAGCGAATGTGAAGGGGCAAGCTCTTCCAGAGTCTGGGAGCTGCAGCCGCGAAAGAGCGTGCGCCCCTAGTGCTTTTGTTAGTTGTTGTTTATCGAACTCCTTATCAACCAGGTGCTCTACCCCCCCCCCCTCCCCCTTCCCCCCAGAACAGAGAGACTGTCAGTCAGTCAGTCAGTCAGTCAGTCAGTCATAGCTCGCTGTCCTCATGCATTATTGTCCTGTGGGGGGAATCCAATTCATTTGCCTCTCTGTTTTTTAAGCGATGTATAATCTCTCCGCCTCACACAGACGAAATGCCGATTGAATGGAGTGGAAGGGTAGAGCTGAAGGGAATTGAGTTGAACTGATGTTGAGAGAAAGGGACATTGGAGAAGAAGGTATGGGAGACTGGGGTGAGGCCGGGACAGAGCGAGTGTTGGAGGAGAATGTGTAAACAGGTGTAATGTCCTTCAGGGACATGGTAGGAGATGGATCTGCAGTTTGTACTGTCAACTGTTCCTTTCCGCATGAAGATCTTTTACTCCAGACAAGCAGGCTGCGAGGCGTCGGTGTCGGGCAGAAGCTTATTCTTTATTAAATTCCTAAACCCTATACCCTATACCCTAATACCCTATACCTCGCCTCGTCGTAATACAGTGTCACACGAGTACCGGTAGCTAGTTCTTTTGCTATATTTGAATTTGAATTCTAAAAAGTACAAGTTTTGGATATATGAGGTTTTCACTCGAAAGCAACAAACTATCTTATCTCCAGCTTTGAGGATTTGTGTAAACACAAACATTGTGTTAACACAAACATTGAATGATGCCAGATGGCATGAGGTTAAAGAAGCTATGAGCGGATGATCAGTGTAATTTGATATTGAAAGTGCTACCCTTGTGATGGCCATATCAGAAGGTGTGGGTGTGGGAAGTCTGATGATCTCGGAACAGTAACAGTCTACAGAACAGGTTGAATAATGCTTTTGTACAATAATAACAGAATTTACGGTAGTTGAAAACACGAATGGATAGATGTAATATGTTGATCAAACCTACTGTAAGTCTCTTGTCCAGAGTGAGTCAAAGATACCGGCCTATTTATTAAGTCGATGCTTGGGTCGTTAGATCTTCAGTTTTTCCTCGAGATGTCGACTTAATAAAGATACTTTTTTTGCAAGTTACAGAGTTCCAGACATTTCATGTGGACCTGTCTTTCTCACCGGCCACAACAGCTGAGGTGTGCATCGACCTTCATGTAAAAGTTGATACATAGAAATTTGAAATCATAGCCACGATTCACCACCCACACTATGTGGTTTGAATTGGGATCAAAGCAATGACAAGGATTCACTTTTTGTGTGTGTGTGTGATTTGCAGTATATGTCTGTCTTGTCTGTTCGGTTTCTCTGACAGGTGGCTTAAAATATTACCACACAAGAATAAATGGGTGACAGGCACTGCTGTGACTTAGTGTTATTGGGCACATTTTAAATAATCGATTATTTCCAAGCAAATACAAAGGGGCAAGCGAGGTTTAAATGTGGAGGCCGGCCGAACGCACAAACAGAGCCTATACTGTATATACTGTATGTGAGAGACTTTGATCAACGATACTTTACAAAGCCTCTGCGGTGCTGCTTTTTCCCCTCCTCCTTTTTCTTTTTTACTTGCTTGAGTCGGACGCTGTTGCTAAGCAATCTCAGTCCAAACCCCCCCCCCCCCCACTGTCGTGCTCGCCGCCTGGCTTGTAATTGTCGCCTCAGAGCATTAGATTATTGAACACTCCATCAGGAGGCTTTAGGAGGTATGGTGGCTTTGTGGCCGTGATTCCGACGGCAGAAGTCCTTCTTTTCTCTCTCTCTCTAGATAATAAATGGCCCTGGATGAGACCAATCATCATTATGTGAGGTTATAGGGCCAGTGAGCGGACCTTTCTCCCACTTCTTAAAGCCGTGGTGCAGTGAGGCATGAAGCAACATGTCCGCTGCTGCCGGGTGGCGGAAACCTCTCATCTCCACATTCTCATACTTTTGTATTAATTTTATCGTACACTGACCACTTCTTAGTTCTACGGTGTCACCTAAAGTGACAAAAAATTGCCGATCTGCAAGCTCAAAACGAGTCCCGATGTGACACCTTATTAGGCTTGTAGATTGATTATTTTTTAATTTGAATTAGAATTCTGAAAAGTAACTGTTTTTGGACATTTGAGGTTTCCACCTGACGGCAACGAAATCCTGTCAGAGAGAGTGAGAGAGAGAAAGACAGACAAAGAGAGAGAGAGAGAGAGAGAGAGAGAGAGAGAGAGAGAAAGACAGACAAACAGAGAGAGAGAGAGAGTGAAAGAGTGAAAGAGAGAAAGACAGACAAACAGAGAGAGAGAGAGAGTGAAAGAGAGAAAGACAGACAGAGAGAGAGAGAGAGTGAAACTCACTTTGAATGTTATCAGTCGGTATCAGCCGGTAACACGCGGGAGTCTATCCCCGTTACAATGCGCTAGACCCCTATGAAATGGATTGCTGAGGTGGAGCGCCACACCTACCATCAGCTCCCAGTACACCAAGCTGTGCTACTCATACGGTGAACCAATGAACGCTCGAACCCATGAACTTGTGGTCCAAAGGCGAGAGCTCTACCGACTGAGCTATACACGGACACAGAGAGAGAGGGGGGGGGGGCAGACAGTCCATCGTTAAAGACAGAGATGCACAGAGTGAGAGACAGTAACAGGGACAGACGTTGACGTGTAAGTCAGGCACCATGGGGACAGGAGGATTAGGGCATAGCCAGCAGGCATTACCAGGTTACATGTTTCTTTTGCCTGCCAGCCTGAGGCGTTAATAGGACAACAAACAGTTACAGGCCAGACAGTCAAATTCTGTCAGAAGTACAGCAGGAATCTTTTCAGTAAAAGTATGCATGTGTTCCTCTAGCGTAATCACTGAAAACGCCAGATGACAGAGATACATCCATGGCAGTCGATGTGTTTTAACAATGACAACATTCAGTAGAACTCCATGATGAGTGATATGCCAACAGGTGTGTGGAATTCTGCTAACAGAATGTCCGCCGTTAACACAATGAGCGGGATTTCTTTCAAAATCGGAGCTGGTGCCGGGCAGATATATATGGCAGCTTTTACTCTGAAAGTCACCCCCTTCCCTTCCGTACGAAAACCGGGATGCATAATGTTGCTTGCTTACCTCGCAATGATTACGATAAAGTCTCTCTAGAAGCGTTAATATTTGAAATGAGAGGCATGTTGAAGTCAGAAATAAAGAAGGAACATTGCCCATCTGGTCAAAACCATGGAGAGCTCCCTAGATTAGGAGAGACGAGCCATTCTTTCTAAGACGTAAACAAGGAAGTGAATGGCAGTGGCATTTTAATTTTTTTGTCCTCTGGATCCATCGGTTGTATTTCATAGGACGTTTCCACACATCCTACAGTTTGAATGTGTTAAGAGTTGCTGTTTAACAACTTTTTCCCTGTTCTTGGCATGTCATAATAAGCAAACATTCTGCGAAAACAGATAGAACAGTTGGTGGGGAAAAGTAAAATTTACAAGCTCACTGTTTTTTAAAGATATTTTGGTGCTTATGCATTTACAGTAGTAAGTAGAGACAGGCAGGAAACAATGGGAGAGAGACAGGGAATGACATACAGTTAAGCTCGTCATGAACGGGACTCAAACCTGTGAAGCGCCGTCAGGAATAGAGAGGCCTGTTTGTCACTGTGGTTTCAGGCGCTGCCCTGAAGCCAAATGAACACTCTTTCTCTCTCTCTCTCTGTCCCAGTTCATACCATCTGCTCCAGTGTTTTATTAAAAACCTAACATAATAAACATAATATGGAGCCTATAGGTGCCAAAGACAAGAGGACTTGTCTTTTAGTTCTACTGGCTCTCTCGTATCCACTAGTCCCTCCCTAACATTGTAGTCTCGTTTTTATTTGACGAAATTGTCAATATTTCTGTACTCATAGTAGTAGTAGTCACCATAGCTTAGTTAAAATGTCATTTTCGTCATTGGAAAAAGGTAGCCGACGAACATGTTTCGCATAGTCGACAAAATCAACAACACTGGAGCAGGTATGTGTATGAGGCGGTGTGTCATTATATGGAGCAGACAAAACCTCTAAAAAGAATTCCCACCTGGACAGTAAATGTCTTCATTCCTGGTAGGTGCATGGTTCACTCTGCCTTTTAACATCATTAAGGCCCATTTTATCTGCTAAGCTGTTGTGATTCAGTGGCATTAACTATGTTCATCAAATCAGTTTCATTGCCTGTTAAAATGCGTGCTTTTTAGTTGCATTGATTGCACCTGTGAGAGGAAGGCAGTTGGTCACAATTAATGTCCCCACTAAGGGCATAAATATTTAATTAGTTATCATCACCCCTTTCACAGTTGTGATTATAAATATAATATCATATACTTTAATGTGTTTGGTGTTTTTTTTAATTGGCAGACATTAGCCCAGGCTGTATTAGTGACGGTAATGTAAAGCTGTGACCCTTGCAAGCTTTTTAAACATAAATATTTGCCTTCTGAATTGAGATGTTTTTACGTATGTTCATATTACATTTCATAATTATTCATAACATAACAATGAAGAAACTATATCCTTAGTTGACCGGGTCACCCATGGTGACTCAATACTTAGTCCGCTCCTGTTAAACACTTTTGTTCTTTTACTTTTGAATCCGAAGGGTTCAGTCACACCAATCTTTGATTCTGCCTATGCGTCAGATTCTGCCAATGCCAAACATTGGCATAATGTGCCACTTGGTATAGAATAAACGTTCGGTGTGACCGGCCGCACCCTAAAGGCTCATACATAGTTTGGATTTTCGGTGGTGAGGTGACCACCGAACTACAACATGACGTCACGAGCCGCGGTGAAGAGCAAACCACCACCACCGCCCCAGCCCTTCTCTCTGTTATTACTCACCACCGCTCAACGCTATTTCACCTCCCAGACTATGAATAGGCCTTAAGTGTTTAGTTTACTTGGGTGAAGATTTGAAGTACTTCTTCCATCAGTCCATCATTGAAGGAGAAACATTCTGTAACATTCTGAAACACTCTGTACCCTAAAATTCCCATCATGCATTTTGTGGTCAAGCACAGTAAAATCCTCAGGGTCAGTGTAACTGTTGAGAGCATACAGGTGGACACCAAAGGGACCCAAAGAGTTAAATAAACACTGGTGATTTTACGGTAGAGTAGGTACAGTGTGACCGCCATTACATCAACCCGCTGATTCACAATTTCTGAAGTCAAGGTTACTGTTTTTCCGTAAACAAAGACAAGGGCAAGAAGGGACTGCACACTCCAGGGGCTGGGGGGGGGGGGGAGGGAGAGAGGGAGGGTGGGAGGGAGGGAGAGAGAGGGAGAGAGAGGGAGGGAGAGAGAGAGAGAGAGAGAGAGAGAGAGAGAGAGAGAGAGAGAGAGAGAGAGAGAGAGAGAGAGAGAGAGAGAGAGAGAGAGAGAGATAATGGTTCTTTAAGGTCAACATTATATGTCAACACGTTATAGCATGAACTGAGTGTACTGTATTATTGCAACTAGAGTGGTGATCTTTTGTGATGTCAGAACAGGAGCCCTGTCCATAGCCCGGGCAGAGGCCTTTTGTGGCGGTTCGGGACAACCGTGGGTCTGACCGACTGGACACCGGCCACTGCATCCTCTGTGGTGGCGTGGAACGCTTGTGTCAAATTTGAAGTCAGTGGGGCGAATGGTTCTTGAGTTACGTGGATTACAGACGTACGTACACACACACTCACACACAGAGACTTGGTGCATTTATAGTAAGAATACACACGTACAGAAGTATGTACAGACGTACAGCGACGTGGTGGATTTATAGATGGATTGTACCACTTTTGCCACTTTCAATCTGGTGTCCCTGTTTTGTGCATGTCATTATAGACAGAAATTAGTGAGTTGGCAGATCAGCTAGCGAGTTCCGGTGCTTTTGTGCGATAAAATATAAAACGAGGCTTATTAATTTTTTCATATTCATGATTCGAAAGCGATAACTAAACAATGTCTGTTGCTAGGTTACTAAACGAGGTGGATGTGTTCCAAGGTGTTATCAGAGTGATGTGTCACGCTCATTAGAATGCCTCAGTGCAAGGTCACAGCGACCTGTGGTGTAATACACAACCGCTGTTAGGAGTGTTTGCACACACGGTCGCCTGTCAATGGTGTTTTTAGAGAGAGAGGAAGGAAGGAATGAAAACATTACGGAAACGTTTACTCCGCGCACATCCCATAATAGCGATGCCCAGCCGAGGGGAAGAGGCAGACACACACTGTATGAAGAGAGTTGTATGGAGAGTGTCGAGGCATGGAAAAGACAAATGTTCCTGCAAACAAGCGCACCAGGCCATTGCTAATGAACTGAACCGCTCATGCCATATGCACTCCCTTAAGGAGAAGTCTCAATGCTCAGCGTTCATTACCATTTAAATAGGACAATCACACATGCACTTAATTACACTCTTAGCGTACCCCCTTGTCTCCGAATGTAGATTTAATTTTAAATATCACTTTGTTACACGGCAGGCTACAATGTAGCCACTTAAACTGACACGTGTGCACACCTGCACCATTGTAAACAAATTTGTTTTGTATTGTACATGTAGAAATGCACGCACGCACCCATGCTCGCACACACCGCTCACGCACGCACGCACGCACACACACACACACACACACACACACACACACACACACACACACACACACACACACACACACACACACAGTCACACACACACACACACACACACACACCTCCCCAGACAGAGTGCTCATTGGCTAATGCTCTCTGTAGTGTACGCCTATGGGAATGTGACATGGCTCATTACAGTTTGGATAGGGAATTATCATCACTCCCTGTGATTGGCTCATAACCAAATTAGCACCGAGTTCAGTCCGAGGGAATATGGCACAATCTTGGCTAATGAGCATCATAACAATCCCATAAGGCTATGTTTCTTTTACTCTTATATATGTAGGCTACGTACGTATATATACTGTACATGTCTCTAGATGATACTATTTCTGAATATGAAAGGAAACGGGCATTTGATGTGTCCGAAAATGACTTGGCTTGGATCTATGGAGGAAGCTCCTGGGAATGATGATACGGTACTGGTTCAATGAGACGCATGGAGGGTTTATACTTCCATACTGTATATGTCTCAGGCTGTACATGCATGAAGACGGTTTCACTTGGACAACAATGACACGTTTGGCATTCAAGGGACTTCCAGTGAGACATGTAATGGACTGAATTCCCTTAACTAAAAGTGCAGGTCTGTCAATTTTCTGAAGGCCTTTTTTCACACACACACACACACACACACACACACACACGCGTGCGCACATGCGCACGCGCGCGCACATGCGCACACGCACACGCACACACAAACAGAGACGGACAGAAACACAGAGGGTCAAATAGGTGGGTGGGTGAAATAGTAGGGAGAGAGTTGGCTGTAAACGTGACAAGTGCTGCTGGCTGGCCTCACTCTTATTGGTACGTATAGCCATTGTATGAACTGTTCAAGGTCTGTTTTCCACTCTATCATGGATCCTTTGTGACTGGATGAACTGCTCAGTGTCTATGAGTACTAGCACACTGTCCGCAGCACACAGTGACAGTTCAAAGTGTGTATTTTGTGTACTTTCCTTGACTTGTAATCATTGGGCTAAAAACAGCCATAGCCGTCATCACAAATGTGAAGTGAAGTGGCTATGGTATAGAATTTAGCCCAATGTTAGGAATGGATTCAGAATCATGAAACAATAGTTAATGGACACGTCACATGCTAAAGCATAATGGATATTTGAAAATGTTGCCCCTATAGGTTCTCAATGGTATGGTCACATATAACTGTCGATAACTGGCATTAAACTACTAATGAAACGTTTGGTTATGGAGAGCATGTGGACAAAATGTGGTGCTTTTGTCAGCCGTGTCCACATTTCTTTTAAATATGGCTCTAATCTCCCTCGCTACATACATTTAGCCAGTGCATACGCCTGTAAGGTCGTCAAGGCAAGTGCTACGAAGTTGTGTGTTTTTCAAACCATGAAGAAGTGTTTCATTAAGTGTCCCGCTGACAGTTGAAGCAGTTAAACTGATGAGGGTTTTCACGGTACATTGTCTCTACAGCTACAGTGGAAACCTATGGGACTGTATGTTAAGCCACTGAACTGGAGCACTTTATTCTATGGTTCTATACATACCAGGACTCTGGAACGAGTTAGTCCGTTAGAGACAGCCGCCAGATAATAGTTTATCAATGAATGAATAATATAGAGCTTTTGATGTCAGAACATCAACATGTAGTGAAAGCCTCTGGGCTTTAATGGAATTGATTTGTTCTGTGAGGATCTGAAGTGTGTGTGTGTGTGTGTGTGTGTGTGTGTGTGTGTGTGTGTGTGTGTGTGTGTGTGTGTGCGTGTGCGTGTGCGTGTGCGTGTGTGTGTGTGCGTGCGTGCGTGCGTGCGTGCGTGCGAGTGAGGTGTTCAGAACCGAGAAGCCACTCACTCACAAAGTGAAACATGAAAGTAAAACTAAAACCCTCCAATGTTCTTAGCACATCAAAATGTTAAAAGCCTTTAACTCATACTGCAGGCTTATATAAACTCTAAAGAAAGACGACATATGAATCTAATATATCTACTGTATCTAATATGTTGCTCGTCAGCATTGTGCCCTAACAATTAGCAGATCTACAAACCTGTCGTGGTGCAGCACGTTGTGAGCTTACAGTAGACACGCAACTGAACATGCATCAGGCTTGAGGTTTGTGTTACTTGGTACATACAAGCCAGTTCTCATGTCCCATAGGCTTCCTGCTTTGTAGATCTTAACCAATGAAGTGTTCCGAGACATCAAAAAAGCTCCAAACTAGCTCATTAGATGGGATTTAATGAGCGGGGTGCTTTTACTGCAGGCCTAAACAGCACTAAATATTCAGACAGCTTAGATTGGAGTTCGTACATAGAATGGTTCCATAATATGTTTTGTCTCCAGGGCCATCAAAGTAACAGCTCTCTCAAGCACTGGGGACCATTTGCATTAAAACAAACACTTGTTTGAAACTGTTAAAAAGGAATCTGTAATACATTTTTCAGCTAACTAGCTGGGAGTCGGCAGTATATGCCCTGGCAGGGGAGTCGCTTGGAATGCTGTGCCCCTTGCATAATATCAGCATAACAGCATCATATCACATCGGGTATCACAGCATACAGTATCACATGAGAGTGTTTCAGAGTTAAATTAACAGTGTGAGGCTGTGAGCTTATAGATTTTGCCAAACGTTCACATAACGACATTTTTTTTGTTAGGATGCACTTAAAGAAACTAATAAAAATAAAATAAAAAGATAACAGTTACAGTCCAGAAGAGAAAAGAACAAAGGAAAAATAACTCAATCAAAGACAGCTGCAAACAGAAATGTCTTTAGTTGTATTTTTTAAATAAATAAGTGTGGCAGGCAGCAGACCTGCAGTCTTCTGAGAGTTTGTTCCAGATATTTGGTGCATGCCACTGTATAGAGTTCTATATTCTTTATTGTACAACAGATAGTGAAAATAGCCTATCGTGTCACACTGAGTTGCTGTTTCTTTTTAAATAATAATATAATCACATGCCCAAAAGAGGAAGCCAGGTTCAAAGTGGATGTAGGTACTTTTCAGAACTCTCACGGGCCTTTTACATTTCCTTTTTGGCACTATTGATTCCAGGAACTGTCACTGGATTACTGCACTAGAAAAGCCGTGCTTGCAAAATCTGGAGAGAGCAGTCACACTAAACGCTCGAGTCCTGTCTCTTTGGCTCAGATCGACAACGTTGGCCTTTGGGAATATGCTGAACTGGCTCGTAACAAATGACTATTTTGTTCTATAGCACGTGGGAGCAGTCCCTTATAAAGCCTGCCAGTTTCACTGACTTCATATTTCATAACCGCAACAGTTAAAAGTGGAAAGAGAGGAAGGCGTTTATCTCCTTGATGTTTCACAACGTTTCCTTGGCTCAGATCCACAGTGGGAGCGTCTGGGGAGTGAGGGAAGCTGGCTCACTGTGAAACGTGTTCTCCCCCTCTCAACCCATCTCTTTGTCATTCCTCCTCATGCCATTTCATTCTGTAATCTCTCCTCTCTCTCTCTCTCTCTCTCTCTCTCTCTCTCTCTCGTGCGCCCCTCTGTCTCCCTTTCTTTTTCCCTGTCTCTGGTGGGAAGCAAATGACTCATTTTCAGTGTGCCACACTGAGACCCAGGCTGATGAGAGGCCAATGTCTGACTGTTGACCCAACACAGACTAGCTGCAAATGTAAAGCTAGGGCCATATAATTAAGGGTCATATAATATCCTGTTTTTATGGCATGGCTCTTGGAGGTGGCGAGCCATCTATAAGTGTGTGTGTGTGCGCCTCATGTCCATCTGTGGCTAATCTCACAGACCACTACACTGCTCGGTGCCAAATGTCTTGTGCGTGCTGCCAATATAGGCAAAGGAAATCAACCCCTATGGGTAAAATAAATAAATCTGTGTGTGTTTGAAATGTTGAATTCATAATCTCAGATACCCCATTCCAGTGTCCCTCCATATCTGGGCAAGAAGATGTTTTCAATATATCAGAGATCCACCGACAGCCACGCCGTTATTAGACCCCGTACTGTTTATAGTGGAACGGTGGTTTTCATACATTTGTGCCTTTTTGTGTACGTTTCCTGTGAGTTCTATTGCAACTCTTTATTATTTAAGTGTTGGACCCGAGTTAAAAGAGAACCCACCATCATAAATTCAACAGTGTTGCTTTGAAGTAGTTTGGGCGAGTGTGCATTGGTTTGCATTAGGAGGGAATGCCATCAAATAATCTGTCAAAACATTGGCCTCGGTCACTGAAAGAGAGGAACTGAGAGGCTCATTTGTGTGCGTTTGAAGTGAGTGTCTGTGGCCCCTCTCAGCCCCATCACTTTAAGAAGACCACAACATGCGCGACTCAAGTATGAAATGTCAATTACACTCTTTCACTTTCATAGCAGGCAATAAAATGAGAATAAAGGAGAGAGTGAGAGACAGAAATAGAAGAGCAAACAATCTTGAGAACAACAATTTGTATTTCTCTCTCACTTAATTTATATTCCCTTATTTCTCCCCCATTCTCTGTCTGTCTGTCTGTCTACTCACCACTACTATTCAGTGTACGCATGATGCGTTCTCTCTCTCTCTCTCTCTTGCTCGCTCTCGCTCTCTCTCTCTCTCTCTCTCTCTCTCTGTGTCATTTATATGCAGTGAGCACACACATGCACCCACATACGTACACACAGTCACGTACGCGGCTAAATCCTGCGGGTGTAAAAATCGACCCAGCTCTCAGAGTTCAATTAACACTCTGTATTTTGACTGTGTACCAACATGCTAATCTTAATCCATAATGCAACATCAACAGCTGTGCTCATGCATAATGCCTTCTATATTGGGCTCATGTTGTTGTCATTATATTTTTCTTCTTCATATAATTCCACTGGCGTTACACTTCAAAATGATTTAGACTTGGAGTGCTGGATATGCCAGCTGAATGTAACAAAACGGGGCTAAATTGACCGTTCTATTTCGTTCCAAATGCACGACCGACTCAATTTAATATGCCTGATTAACAAAGCACACAATATGGCCTCTTTGAAATGTTTATACTAAAGTCCTGGTTCTCAACATGGGGGCATGGGCACCCCCGGCGTTCTTTGATTGATAGTTAGGAACAAAATGGACGCTTCCTGATGCCTCGTTTCCACACAGCTGTGCGTTCTGTCCATAGGTATGTTCATTCCAATGATTTCTGTGGGAACCTGTGCGATCCCCTCCGTCTGTTGATGAGGGACACAGACTCTCAGCCCAATCCAGTTAGGGTTTCCATGACTATGATAAACAATTATGGCAAAAGATAGAAACTATAACATATCGACCAATCAGAATAGGTGGCGGGGTCAAGTAACTCCAATGAGGGGTCAAGTACTCTCAACCGAATCAAGTGATGTGACTCCCAAGGCTGTACGACAAAAGTTACAAAATATAGGAACTCTCAAATATCAACCAATCAGAAGAGGGGGCAGATCTAAGTAAGATAAGTCACCTAAAACAAGTATGCAAATTCAGCCCCCTCAGTTTAAGTTTCATGTACATATTGTTATACTAAATAAAAATGAGGTGTACCCCCTCGCCATTTTCAACTTCCCCACAGTCATAATTTCATCCTGGAGCCAAGCCTGAGTCGGGACATGATATAGGTTTATGCGGTAAAACCGTGTTGTAGGGGCTTCAAGTTTAATATTTTGTAATGTATTGTTAACTTTTTTTGCCACTTGTGATGTGTGTACAAAGTTGCGCAACTTTTTGAGTACTTTTTGAGGCCCTCAAATACGCAATTATCCTGTTCTACAATAAACACATTTCAATAGGGCTTCGATCGGGCCCAGAAATAAATGTGGATGGTAATCATTTAACCAAAGATATTAATAAATATGCATGGAATACAATGGGAAGCCCCCAAAAAGCGGCGCGGCTTTGGTGGCGATGCACTTTGTCTGGTGTATTGAAGACACCCATGAATACTATTCAGTGTACGCATGATAGTGCATTCTCTCTCTCTCTCTCTCTCTCTCTCTCTCTCTCTCTCTCTCTCTCTCTCTCTCAGCCTCCTTTGCTTCTCTCTTCCATTCCATCGCCATTCTTGCTCTCTCTCACTGCGCACTCTCTATCTCGCCCCCTCCCATTCGACTGCCCTCTTTCTGTTCCTCTCCCTCCCTTCTCTATCTCTCCCTCCCTCCCTCCGTTGCAGGACCCTCAGATCAATATTTCAAAGCGTCGCCATGTGATTACACAACTATTACCCGGCGCGGCTGAAAAATTAAAACTCGCACTCATCAAACATTGACTGCATTTCCTCTTCTTAGCAAGCTGCCTGGGGAAGGAGGGAGGGGGGGGGGCGCAGCGGGGGATGAAAGGGCAGAAGAAAAAGAAGGATGGAGGGGGAGGGAGGGAGGGAGGAGAGCACATGGAAAGAACCCGGGGACAGATATTGGCCCGGTTCATACTGTGCCAGTTATCTACAGTATGTTGTACTGTTGTGCTGTGCTGTGTTGTAGAACTGCATGTGCCCAGAGCAGCATATTATGTACTGCACTCACCTCACACGGGAAATGCTGTTTGAACCACTTTGAACCACTCGCCCTCTCGTACTACTGTAAAATCCCCAAGTGTAAATGTAACTGTGAGAGTGTAGAAAACGGACTCGGAAAGGGTCCTTTTTGGTTCCGTTTCTTTACTCTCAGAGTTACAAATGAGTTGGGCTCCATTAGGTTGAATTTCTTTACTCTCAGAGTTACAAATGAGTTGGGCTCCATTAGGTTTCATTTCTTTACTCTCAGAGTTACAAATGACTACAGGGTCCATTTGTTTACATTTCAATACAATCTCAGAGTTACAAATGATTTGGGGTCCATTAGGCTTAATTTCTACACTCTCAGAGTTTCAAATTAATTGGGGTCCATTTGTTTCCATTTCTATACACTCAGAGTTACAAATGAGTTAGGGTCCATTTGGTTTCATATAGTTACAAATGAGTTAGGGTCCATTTGGTTTCATATAGTTACAAATGAGTTAGGGTCCATTTGGTTTCATATAGTTACAAATTAGTTGGGGTCCATTTGGTTTCATATAGTTACAAATGAGTTAGGGTCCATTTGGTTTCATATACACTCCCATAGTTACAAATGAGTTAGGGTCCATTTGGTTTCATTCCTACACTCTCATAGTTACAAATGAGTTGGGGTCCATATGGTTTCATTTCTACACTTGGGTTCAAGGTTAACATTTCCAGCATTTCTCAGGTCTTATTGTTTCACAAGCCTGAGTCAAATGAGCGCTGCATGAGGATTGTTCTGTGTTAGAAGTTCACGTGTTGCCTCCGGCTAAACCTCTTTCATGCCCAGTTGGAGGCTTTGCTTAAATGATAAGTATTGCCAGACTTCTGTCTCTTTCTTACTACACTCAAAGAATAGCAGAAGCAAGTATGGTAAAAACTAATGTTTCAATGTAGTGGATAATTATCATATGAATGAATATTTAAGCTTTCTGTGTTGGTGGCGTGAGTTCACAAGTAGCATTTTCAGCATGACAAGCTTGCACAGTTCTAGTACTCTCTCTCTCCCATACGGCGTGAATGCTGCAGTCGGTAGTTTCAACATCCATTGAGATGTGAAATCCTTAATTTGGGGTCCAGGGACCCCCAGGGGCCCTCGGGGAGTGGGCTTCCAGAAAGCCTGCCAGCATACGTGATATCTCTCTCGCTCTCTCTTGCTCTCTCTCTCTCTCTCTCTCTCTCTCTCTCTTTCTGTCTCTCTCTCTCTCTCTCAGCTCTCTCTCTTTCTCTCTCTCTCTGTTCATCTTCCACCGTCTCTCCATCGACTGTTTCTCACGCTGTATTATTTTATTTTCCTTTCCCACCTCACTCGGTCTGCTTTTCATTCCCACCGTACCAGCTGTCTCCAACAATATCTTCCAGACGATTATCTCTCTCCTCACTATGTCTTCTCACTTCTCCACCTCCCGTGTTCCCCCCGACATGTTGTTCTCCTCACCTCTCTCTTCTCCACCCTGCCTCGCATTTCTCTCTCTTTCACGTCCTCCTTATCTTCAATTATCATCATCCCTTTCATCTCTCCATGTTGTCCTTATTCTATATTCAAAGTTTTTGGGGGGTAAGAATCCAAGCTTCAAGCGCCCCACTTTTTTGGACTTTGGACGTAAATTCAAAATGATTCTCTTTGTTTCTTCCTTTACTTTCTGAGATTGTGGTGCTGTGAGCTATTGATCAGCATGGTTGTTGTTTTTTATTATTACTGGGGCCCTCAAAGGTGCTGTCAGATATCTATATATATCTGACATGGAAGCAAAGCAAAGAAAATAATATATTCTTCTCCGCCCTTCTGGCTGTCAACCTGAATTTAATTGAATTCAGAACGACTTGAAATTAATTCAACTACTAGTGCAGAACCATACCTGCATTTGTCCAATGTTGGACAAATACTGCTCTCAAAACGTACCTAGTCCGTTGACCGTTGTGGTCCTGTGTATTCAATTCGTCAAGACATAAAATATATGGCATACAATACTTTCCAAGAAATCATTAATAGCAGCAAAAGTATATTACATAGTACAATGAATTCATTCCCATGCATGTGTGTGCCGAATCTGGGGGGAATGAGTGTAAAGAAGAGTGACAACTTAGCTGGAACACTTTAGTCGATCTACAAGTCGCAACCTCGTAGACATGCTTGTAGATCTGCTATTTTTTGAGTAGCTGTGGTTTAAATGTTTAAATGTATTGTATTCACATCCCACCTACCCCGGAAGTTGCAGGATTCTCCCGGAAATTAGTGTCTACCGGACGCAGGTGGTAATAAATCTCCTGCTAATGCCGGCTCCGTTCTTTCTGCGGTGGGACGTCTGTTCACATTAGGAGTAAAGATGACAAAGTCAACAGATTTGTCACTAGATCAATTAAAATAGAATATAATTGGAAACAAACAATAATTGGACACAAACCATTGAATTCACTGCTAAATGTAAATGATGAGGTTACATTTACTCCATCTGTACTCTGTAACGAATGAGGAGGGGCAGAGCCAGCATTGTGAAGGCATTGAAGGCAGTTGGTAATTTACATTCATTTCGCTTGATTGATTGCTTTGTCAAACAGTATGCGTTGCTGCGCTGCGGTGTCAGAAATGAAAGATATGGGCACTGAGTTTAATTGCAAAATGACGTCTTGTTAGACTTGCCTGTTCTCTCTCTCTCTTGCGTGCGTGCGTGCATGCGTGCGTGCGTGCGTGCGTGCGAGAGAGAGAGAGAGAGAGAGAGAGAGAGATGGAATATGGATGAATGAAGGGAAGTGAAAAGATACACCAAGCAAATAAATGATGGCCACATGCTTTTTATATGAAATAAATGAATCAACTGGAGCCTGAAGCAAAAATATATATAATGTAGGCTACGTATGTACATCATGTACACATGTACATGTATATTGTCTTAAAGTTAAAGGTTTATGTCAATATACACATTTGATCATTTAACTATGACCACCCTGTTGGTCTATGAGAGAGAGATTTCTTTATTTTTGTGTCCACATGGACTTACAGGACACACCATATCATTGCTTCAATATTGCATTGTGTACAAGAAACAGGTTTGTTTTGTTGTTTTTTTGTTTTTTTTACACAAACAAAACATTCTGCCTTATTTCCCACGCTTTGCATAAAAAGTCTGCTAAAGCAAAAATACCTTTCCTAAAACAAAATTCGAGTTTTTCATAGTCCTCCAACTATACTATACTATACTATACTATACTACTATGCTTCCAGGTGGTCATCACAGCATGATGGCTAGGTCGTCCATGTAACCATATTTTCTAGATGTTGTATGCAGTAGGTCATGTAGATCAGCGGTTCCCAAACCTTTTTGGCCATGCACCCCATGTGGGGACATATGCACATACATGAACCTGAATATGGCTTATATATGCAGCATAGGCTATATTCTGCTTATACTTGCCATACAGTATATGTTAATATTATGTTAATATATTGAAAATAAAACCATAGCACCACCATTAGCCTTTTCATGTCGTGCACCCCCTAGAAGGTTCTCGCGCGCCACAAGGGGTGCACGCACCACAGTGGTTCCCATCTACATCAGGGAACCACTGATGTAGATGTTAAACAGATCATTGGGGAGACACTTCTGAGCCTGCATGCTGTGCTGGCCATCGCTGGTCTGTAGAGTGAAGCTCCAGTTTGACAGCATCTCCACCATGAAGATCAGCATAATGCAGATCAGGGATGGTCCTCAGCAACGTAAGGTGGATTCCACAGCGTAGTCCAATCCACTTGGATGCAGGTCCACAATACATTTTTACTTGACAGTCAGTGAATTATTATTATTATTATTAAATATATATTTCACTTTCATACAGAAAATGCTTCACATAATGATGAAATTAATATAAAAACTGAGTGCATAAACATGCATTATAGTACACAGAAATGGCACCAACATGGTTTCTGGTTGATTGTGGACACTGGACAGTACTGAACCTTTTGTGTGAAACTTAGACAAGAAATCATGTTTAAATCATTGTTTAACATGGGCGTCAATGGGACATTGTGACATCACCTATTTCAAGATTTTCAATATGTTCCCCTACTTGGATTTCTCAGGACTTTTGATAGGCATATGTTATTACTAACATTATGTATGAAACTAAACAAGTTGAAAGAGTTTCTGTTGACCCCTATTCTTTCTTAAATTGCCTGCACCAGAACACACGCATACAAAATATATTTAAATTGTTATGAAAGTGGCACAGAATTGTACCTTCAGTTAATCCTCATCATATTGTAGCCTGGTTACCCTGAAAGATTGCTTCACTGAAATAAAGTGCTGGGTGTCTCAAAACTTTTATTTGGCCCCAAAAGCTAACAATCTAACACTATGCATTCATACGAATATTGGCTTATTCTTCTGTTATCAGGCCCTCTACCAGAAATGTAAGAATATTTCTCATTTGTTTTTTAACCTTAAAACTCAGTACCAGGGATTCTCTGTCAGTAAAGAAGAACTATTGAATAAATGTGTGTCCGTCCCTGACCTGGTTGTTATGTTGTTAAGCCCTAATTACTGGATGTAGTTGCTACACATTCACACCATCCCCATGTCTATGCACAATATGTGTAGATGCCGTTAAAAACACATTCCAAAATGTCCATTTATCATAGGATTTGCTGTATAAAAAGCTATCGTGTAACCCCAGAGGGTCGATAGGGCCAGCTCTCTCCATCCCTCTCTGTCCTCGGCAGCTCTCATTGCCTCACTGAGTCCATTCTCTGATGTTATCTTCCCATCTTCTCTTTTGTCTCCCTCTTCTCCCGTCACCTTGTACAGTGCCTTTGCCGGAACCGTCCTGCAAGGCCTGAGGATCTAGTGATTATGTCTAAGATACCACCTCAGTTTACGCTTTATGACAGTGGTAAGCAGGTCATCATGTGGGCTGATGGCTTGGCTGATCTATTGCGTACTTCCACGTTTGTGACATGTTGGGGGTAGGAGATACCATCAGTCTTCTGTTGCATCTCATCTCCATGCTCTGTATTCTCTTCTGTGAAATAATGGAGGAGACTAAACCTGATTTGATATACTATACATTGTTTTCATATTTGCACATCTGTTTCACTTCTGACCTTTTAGGTATAGACAGTAATAGATCTGCGTTTAAATAATTTATGACCAAATACAGATAAGATGGAATGTTTGAGATCTCTAGTAAAGAGATGGATGACCATTTTTCTACGCTAACTAGTTTGCTAATTTAAATCTGGGCCCTATACCCCAGATTCTAATCCAGGTCTCCTGAGCAAGGACTGTAATTTTAACCACTGAGCAGTGGTGGCCATATTGTGTTTAGATTACTTTAAATCACAGAAACTATTATATGCTACATCATTTGGGCCAGAGTTGGCGTTCATCACGTGAAATTTTGTGGAACCACAAAATGTCTGCCACTGCCATGCCTTATATGGCCTATTATATAAAAAGCCTGCCTGCTTGTTCAGGGCACACATTGAATTGTGAGTATACAGTACTCAAGTATACTTATGAATGGACCCATCTGTCCATTTGGTTTCATTTAATGCTCTCAAGAGTTAAATTATTGTTAAACATCTGGCATTACCTAATTTACAAGAAGGCTACACAACTAGAGAATGTCGAAGAATTTCTATTGTGATCAACGTTAGGCCTGTTATCTCTCCTACGGCACCAGTGTCACATCAATAGTTTGGGGTCTGAGAGGCTAAATCACATGGTGGTCCGTATGCGTGGCTCAAATGCCAATGTGCCTTGATATGAAAAAGGGTTTGGTAATAAGCAGCGGTTCAGTCCACAGACTCCACGGTGCCTGCAGGACTGAAGTGCAGCATGTGTGCAGTCTGCCTGTGAGACCTGTTGATGTTGGAGCTGATAGGTGAGAGTAGCACTGTGGGACTGCAGACCTGGGCCTGTCCTCGTGTCAGCCAGGCTGGCCGGGAACAGCTGCTCGTTGACAGAGGTGACGGCAGGAGGCTGGCCTGGGAGGAGACAGACTGGGGAGAGCAAAGCAGCTCGCAGCACTTCAACGCACGCACGCACGCACGCACTCACACTCACACACACACACACACACACACACACACACACACACACACACACACACACACACAAATGTTTGTATCACTATACTTGCGAGGACCATTTTCATACACACGCAGTATACACAATGACGGAGGGAGGGACACCATCTCTACCGAACTTGAGCCACGGGAGACACCACCGAGCGGCCTAAGGGCCGGGAGTTGCCCTGTCGACCGCTGCAAAGTTCAGTAGAGCCGACTCATCCCTGTCCGTCCGAGTTGTAACCCAATAGCATGTGGTGTTAAAAGGCCAGGGAGAACATGTGTGTTTTTAGACGAGATTAGATCCATAGAAGGTGCAGCTTTCACAACCAGTGGCAGGGCGTTCCAGAGTCTGGGCGCAGCGACCGAGGTGTTTTCAGGTGAGTAGGAGGGATCTTCAGGACCATCTGGTCTGCTGATCTGAGTGCCCTAGTGGAGTCGGGGGGGGGGGAGTGATGAGGGCAGATACTGTATGTAGGGAGGTGCCAGACCATGAAGGGCTTTAAAAACAAACATTAAAACCTTAAAATGTATTCTGAATTTTACAGGCAGCCAGTGAAGGGAAACTAGGACGGGGGTGATGTGTTCTTGTCTACGGGTGCCGGTCAAAAGTCTAGCTGCAGAATTTTGGACGAGTTGTAGTCTGGAGAGAGATGAGGCGGTAATTCCTGAGGAGAGTGAGTTGCAATAGTCAAGTCTTGTTGAGATGAGGGCATGGATGTGTGTCAGGTGTGGAGAGGAAGGGCTTTATTTTGGTGATTTGTCTGAGATGGAAGAATGACCCTTTTGAGGTTTGAGTCTAGTATGACGCCCAGGTCTTTGGCTGTGTATGTACAAGGCGTGTATGTACAGAATGGCATTCCGTGCTATTTTGCCATATTTGGGTGAGATGGGGTTGGGCACACTGCATGATGCTCAAGCCTAGGGCTGTCTGTCACCATCATGATATTAATATATTAATATATTCATCATGATTTAATTGTGTTTTTTGCATTGGACATTGGGAACATAAAGAAAAAGTACATTTCCATTTTTTGGCTTTCTATAAGCTAAAGTTGCATGAGGCAGATATGACAAATAACAAATAAATAATATTTCGAGTTGCTCAAATAATTGCAATTAGGCGATTATGTAATGATTGTGAATGGCATGCACAAGTCATCATGCCTGTATTGTTATCAAATAAAAATATGTTCATTTGTAGGACATTTGTATAAGATAATTGTGCGTGCGTGTGTGCGTGCGTGTGTGTGTGTGTGTGTGCGTGTGTGCGTGCGTGTGTGTGTGTGTGCGTGTGTGTGTGTGTGTGCGTGCGAACCATAAAGGTATAAAATGAACTAGAGTGTTAACCAGAATACTCCCTTTATATACTCTTTACCCCTATTTGTTGACAGTAACGTTGCAAGGCTCATGCAAGCTTGTGCGCATGCAAGCGCGTCAGTCGAGCCTATTGGTCGAAAGCGTTTTCGCTCGTTGGTGCATGAAGCCCCAGCTGTGGTATAAGCCACAGGACCAGAATTGGCCACCATGACTTTAGCTTCTCCCTCTGTGCTCTGGGGGGGGGGGGGGGGGCATGTCGGTGCGAAGCAGTCATTCAGTCATTCAGTATGAAGGAATGCCCCACCCAGGCTGTGTAATTGTTTCTTGTTTGTTGTTCTCTCGTCTGTCTGCGCGGCGCTGCTCTTCTGTCAGCATCCCTGACATCTCTCCCTCCCTCCCTGAACCCCCAGCAACCCCCCCACCCCTCCCTCCCGCACCCACTCACCCCACACCCCTGCCTCCAGGAGCAAACCAATTACCGGAGGAGGTGTGTGTGTGGGGGTAAGGGGGAAAAGGGGGGGAAGGGGGGGAGGAAAGGGCACTCCGATAGGACGCTCCGATGAAGGCTCTGAGATGAGAATGCTCTGCCTGTCTCTATCGTTTAATGTCTGAGAGAGAGAGAGGTGGGGGGGGGGGGGGGGGAGGGAGGGAGAGAGAGAGAGAGAGAGAGAGAGAGGCATTAGAAGTGAGGGCATGCAGAGAACGGTGTGAAAACGTTGAGTGAGTCATCTACAGTATAAGGAACGAAAGACCCTCTCTCACATGCTGACACACACACACACACACACACACACACACACTGTGGAGATGATTCATCCACTCTGCTCCAGAGTAGGATGCCTTACAGCATTTCAGTTAACGTCGGCTTCATTGCCTTTTATCTGGTGTTACATAATGAATAATTGCACTAAATGTTTCAGTCATTTCTTATATATTATATCCAGCTCTGGTTTATATACCGTACAGTGTCAACGTAACCTCATACAACGTTTTGTATTATTGATTATGTTTTGTAATACTACGTAAATGTACAGGGCTAGCCTTTTATTATCACAATGCACTTCTCAGGGTAAAAGTAGTTATCACACAGTCTAACCCTGTCATCAGTCACATCACCCCTGTACTACACCAACTCCACTGTCTTCCCATCAAACACAGCATAGACTACAAGATCCTCCTCCATACATTCAAAGCCATTCATAACCTCCCCCAAAACTGTCTGACCTTGTCCACGTCAACATCCCCACCCGGTCACTTACTGTAGGTCTGCCTCCTCCATCACTCTGAAAGTCCTCCCAGCACGTCTCTCCACCATGGGGTCAAGAGCCTTCAGCCGCTCTGCCCCTCACCTCTGGAACTCCCTCCCACCTGATATTAGAAACATGGACTCTATCACCATTTTCCAAACTCACCTGAAAACCCACCTGTTTAGGCAGGCATATGGCTGACCTCTGCTGCAAGCTGTACCGTAGTTATGTTTAGCTTTTAACTATGTTTGTATAAACTGTTTTAACCTGTTGTACGGCAACCTTGAGTGCCCTGAAAAGGAGCCTTATAAATAAAATGTATTACTATTATTATTATTAACTGTAATTGTTATGTTATTAAATATATAGGGCCGCACTAGTGTAGCTCTTACTTCAGGCAGGGCTCCATTGAGTGCGTTGTGTAGCATTGCGTTTGCACGGTGTCAAAAGATGAACTGAGGTGAATGGGTGACGCTGTCCAGAGTAGACGCCGTCCAAACGCAACCGTCGGCAGTGGAGCACCCTTCATTGGTTAAGGGAACATTCCCTGCGTTGGCGATGATGCGACACCGACGGACACCCGATGAAAACAGTGGAGCCCCAGCGTTAGAGCATGTGCCTTTCACGCGGAAGGTTGTGGGTTTGAAATCTGGCCGGGGTTTATGTCAGCATGCATTGGCAACGGGTTCCTTGATGCTAAAATAAAATGTACTTCAGATCTGAGCCAGGTCTCCTGAGGAAGTGCGTCTGAAGCCAGTCCTTCCTGGGCAGGATAGTCTCCGGACGTGAAAACAAAACGTTATATTCGATTATGTGTGTGCTTCCTCCGTCACTGCAACTCAAACTTCTAAAAATAAATTGGGCCCATGTTTATTTTGGAGAGTGGCCATGAAACCCCACGAGGATTTGTTGACAGCTTTCCAATTACCCTGTGGTCTCCATGCATTATGTGGCCACTCCACCTCTACTAGTTGAATGACTCAATATTGTGCTAAAAAGATGAACTGCATGTATAATAGAATGGACTAGTAACCTGGCCCCAAAATACATAGCCTCAAGAAATCAGCCAGGACTCCATTGCTCACAGTACTATGACATGATACATCTGTAATATTAGCATTCCAGTATCAAGAAACACACACAGAGAACTTCCAAAACTCAAAACAAACTTAATTGCTATCTGGTTACTAAAACATGAATATAAACTGTATCTGTTTATGGTCAAAGATAAAAAGCAGAGACGGATCTTGACCAAATACAGAATGAGTGACCACAGTCTGGCCATAGAGAAAGGACGACACAAGAAGGCCTTTCTACCTCCAGAACAAAGAGTGTGTGGTCATTGTACCACAGCTGAGGTACACTTTCTAATTAAATGTAATAAATATAATATAAGAACCCGCATATTTTTTTATACATTTGAGTTGTTGAGGAGAGGGACCTGCAGCACACCTGGCTGCTCAGAATGTGACTGCAATGAGAGAGAGAGAGAGAGAGAGAGAGAGAGAGAGGGGGGAGGATGAGAGAATGAGCTGTCATAGAAACAGATGCAGTCACAATGAATTATAGCTATACGTTTTTTGTTTGTTTTTCATCTTAATGTGCGCGTGTGTGTGCGTGCGACGTGTGTGCGTTCATATTGTCCACAGTGATTTACTCTTGCAGATAAATCAGAAAGAAGAGTGATGGATGGATGAAGTGAGATCATTAACCACATGTCATGCCTCGTGTGAATATGCCGGAAGCATAGGAATGTATTGATTTCATTCTCTCCATATGTCTGTCTGTCTGTCTGTCTTCACAGCCTACTCATGTGATGAGGTGTAATGCTTAACTCATCCTCTGTGGTGTCTATAGAGGCCAGAGTAATGCTCAACGTATACTCTGTCACACCACAGTCTATATATAAGTCAGGCTTCAGTGTCCGAGTTTCCAGACTGAGCCGTCCCACCTCCGAAACGGTAGAGAAATGACAGAGTTACCATGTGGGGGTCCCCCGGGGGTCCCCGGAACATCCAGACCCCCAGGAACGTTCCCAGGGGGCTGGGCCGGTTCCGGCGTGCCACCTGCATCCGAAACGTTGCGAAATGACAGTTACCGTGTGGGGGTCCCTCTACTGTACCCTCTACTGCACTGTACTGTACTGTATTGGCACACCCGAAATCATACAGTTAATATGTGCGTGTGTGTTTGTGTGCGTGTTACACAACCATGCTGTTTTCGTGCCACTGGGTCGTGCCACCCACCCAGTCACACACATAGCTCCGTAAGGGAGTGGTTGCACCACTCAACATAGCTCCGTAAGGGAGTGGTTGCACCACTCAACATAGCTCCGTAAGGGAGTGGTTGCACCACTCAACATAGCTCCGTAAGGGAGTGGTTGCATCACTCAAAAAATCACAACCGTGTGAAGTGAGGGGCGCTAATATATAAAAGTCTAACTCATGTTGATTAGGTGATGTAATGGTGATGTAAAACAAACGATGTCAACACAAACATTAAGTTCTCTTTATTATTAATGGCATTTCATGTTTGTGTTGGGGACAAGATGACGTACATTTTCCCTTCAATGTCAAACATTGAACTAAAAACAAACACTAAACCTATAGATAGGAGGGCCTAGCGCCCCTCAAAAATAAGTATACAAATGTATACACCCTATATAATCATCCTGCTTGATGCTGAAGAAGAGAGTAAGCATAGTTAAGCATATTTATGTCATCAGCACAAACACCAGACAACGTTGCAGATTACAACAGAGTAGACTTTATAGGGCAGTTGTTCAGGAGGTAGAGCAGGTCGTCCAATGATCAGTGGGTCGGCAGTTCGACATGTTGAAGTGTCCTTGGGCACGACACTGAACCCTAGGCCATTTTTGAAACTATCTCCTCACCACTCGCCCTACACACTTCCACTCAAACCGAGTGGAAGTGTAGGGCGAGTGGCGAGGAGTTAGTTTCAAAAAGGGGGCTACGTTGCCTCCAATGAGTCGGTCGGTGCTAGCTTGCCACCATTGTTGTGTGCATGTGGGAAGTGAGAACGCTGGAGTCGACTGTTTACCACTTCACCTCTCACAATGAATGAATGAATGAACCATTATAAAGCACTTTGAGCACAAAGCGCTATAAAATGCAATTCATTAGACTAGAGTATCAAATAATGCATGTTGTAGTTCATACATGGCTCATGTTTCCTTTTCTTGTGAAACATGTCTTCTTTTGTTGTAGTTTATGAAACCGTTCTTCTTTTGTTGTAGTTTATGAAACAGTTCTTCTTTTGTTGTAGTTCATTTCCAACTGTCGTTGGAAAAAGAACTACAGCGCCAGTGAAAAAAGTAGGAAATACTCAAGCGATGTTATTTCTGTGGCAAATTTGTAGTTGGGCTCTGCGGTGACAACAAGTACAACTGTTTTAATGAGCGTAAGGTGAGAGACACTGTATTCACTCCAGAGGTTGGAATCCTGACGTTTTTAATGAGCCCGGGACGTGGGCAGAGGGACTACATGGCTTCTTTTTAGGGCCCACATGAGAAGCTTACCCTCTGCTCAGATGTTTTAATGTATCCCAGTGCTGCTGGGGAGAGATACATGGCACCTCACTTTAATTTAATTGGGTCCCACTGTCCTCAGCGCCGTGAACGTTTGAATAATCATGAATTTACAGCACTTATTTCTTCTTTTGTTTTTCCCTTTCCTTTTTGTTTTGTTTCACAACGTGTCTTGGCCAGATGGGCTGCAAAAAAAGAAACTCAATTAGAATATGTCGAATAAAATAACAATATCTAGAACATTGAGGAGAATATACACTACCATCAGATGCACAGCATGTATAAATACACAGATGACATCACTGAAGCCTGCAGTGTCATGACACATGTTTAACTTAAAGATAATTCAAAATGTCTGCAGCTGACTAGATCTTCAGGTCCAATCCTAACATTCCTTGTGGATTTGATGAATGTGAATAGTCTCCTGTATACAAATTACATGAACAACTTTACGACAGAATCTGTTTGATGATTAATCATTTGTATGTCATGCATATAGGCCTAATGTATACTACTTATTGTACTACTTATTGATGTTGACAAATGTGTCCCTATTTGGACCATGCTAGTCATCTGTAACCTGTTGAAGCAATAATCCACTGTGCTATTCCATGCCATTGGTCTCTTTAGTTCACTATAAAAACACAACACGAGATATATCTATCTTGAACGTGGTCAGAGCGCTCTGCGTCTCCCCCCTGTCCCTATCTCTCTCCCCTATCTCTCCCCCCCACGCACACACACACACACACACACACACACACACACACACACACACACACACACACTGAGCTTGAAGCATAGAATTATGAGGTGGGAAGTGGCTGCGACGTGCAGGCTCCGGTGAAAACAGCTAAGCAAACGGGTTGCTTTGTTCGAACGGCGCGAGTTTCTGAGGTTTCGTTGGTCTGACTCGCCCCATTGCTATAACCCCATCTCTATAATCCCGTCTCTATTCCCTAACCCCAAATGCAGCGCATGTACGTCGGAGTAACAAGATGGCGTACATGTCATGCCATGACACCCTGTCAGCTTGTACTGTAGATCGTCTATTTTAGCCTTTTGAACATTTTCCAATATGTTTGCATAAAGTATAGAATAGGACTTAAATGGGAGTATTTCTACATTGTGATATTGATACTTTTAATTAAATAAAATAAAATAGTACAGGTTCATGTGTCCTCACATACAGTAGGTCATATGTACTGTAAGCCAAGGTTTGAACTCATTAATAGTTCACTTTGTTACAGTAGGTTGCTTTGATGAAACACATGAAACACAGATGCTGCTGTGCTCTGTGGAACCCAGGCTGAGTAAGTACAATTACAAGCTCATCAGTCTGTGAAGCACGCACACACACACTCTCAAAGACATATCTCATGCAGCAATGACCACTGATGGGCACATGATGCCTCGACCAAATGGGGGAATTTATTCAAAGGTAATAACGTCCTTACAGCCAGTGAGAGGCAGGTATTGACACCGGAGGCCTGTCCTTTGATAAATGGAAGCAATAAAGTGTGACTGGCAGACTGTGGAACCAACTAGACACTGTGTGTGTGTGTGTGTGTGTGTGTGTGTGTGTGTGTGTGTGTGTGTGTGTGTGTGTGCGCGGCTTTGTGTTAACTCTCAGCATAAATCACAATGATCCTATACACTGGCTATTCTTTACACTACACAGGGGTCAATGTTGCTTCCAATAAAGCATAATGGTCAAGATGCAGCCATGTGTTCTACAGTGGGGTAATGGATGATGCTATACTGCACTGTTGCAAAACTGCCTCCAAGAGGAGCAGTTTAAACTGAACAGTGTGTTGCTGTTGGCCGTTTAGCCAATGAATGATCTACCACTGCTACTACTATGGTGGTCTGGTGCTTCCCCATATTGCTTAGCTTAGCAGAAATGTAAATTCTACGCGTGCACGCATCCATCCGCCTGGGTGACGGCAGACTGCTGGGTGAGCGCTGGAGCTTTGACATGGTGGGGTCAGTTCAACATATGGAATTAATTCTGTACTGGCCATATATGGAGTGTGTCTTGAGTGTACAGGGTTTGATGAGGTTAGAACAACATATGGAATCATCAGCTCCATATATGAAGATCTAAGGGTTTGAGGTCAGATGTAGAGTTGCTGGCCGGCTCCATATATGCAGATATGGGAGATTCCTCTAGGCACTGCTGGCCTCTATACTGTAGGCCAGGGTTTCACTGCTGGCCTCTATACTGTAGGCCAGGGTTTCACTGCTGGCCTCTTTACTGTAGGCCAGGGTTTCACTGCTAACCTCTATACTGTAGGCCAGGGTTTCACTGCTAACCTCTATAGGCCAGGGTTTCACTGCTGGCCTCTTTACTGTAGGCCAGGGTTTCACTGCTAACCTCTATACTGTAGGCCAGGGTTTCACTGCTAACCTCTATACTGTAGGCCAGGGTTTCACTGCTGGCCTCTATACTGTAGGCCAGGGTTTCTCAAAGTCCATGAGTGCCTCAGAATACTTTTATAACATTCGGAATTTATCAATGTCACTTGCACTGTACTTGGTGTGTTCTTTTTCCGTCCAAATAGTAAATCTGTAAGCTCACAACATGCCATGTTGTGACACGTTGTGAGCTTGTAGATCGGCTACCTTTTGGTGAATCGTCCCCCCAGAATAGGAATCCCGGGGTTTAAGTGGTTAGAGGCCAAGTATAACAAATATTTTCAATCTGTCCTCCTAACGCAAAATGATATTCACTCCTTTTCACTCCTTTTCCTTGTGACTGTATCTTTGGGGAAAAGATTTATATTGTTACGTACCGCTAATATGACATGAGGTGCTATATATAGTAACAATGTATTTCAGGGGTGCCGTCCGTGGATGAAGGTTATTTACAGGGGTGACCTGAGCCAAAAGAAGTTTGAGAACCTCTGCTCTATAGACTATGGTGAGCCATGCATCAGGCCTGAACTGAAGTTTGAGAACCTCTGCTCTATAGACTATGGTGAGCCATGCATCAGGCCTGAACTGAAGTTTGAGAACCTCTGCTCTATAGACTATGGTGAGCCAAGCATCAGGCCTGAACTGAAGTTTGAGAACCTCTGCTCTATAGACTATGGTGAGCCAAGCATCAGGCCTGAACTGAAGTTTGAGAACCTCTGCTCTATAGACTATGGTGAGCCAAGCATCAGGCCTGAACTGAAGTTTGAGAACCTCTGCTCTATAGACTATGGTGAGCCATGCATCAGGCCTGAACTGAAGTTTGCGTGCGTGCAGCGCACGTCAGAGCTCTTTATAAGAGACTGACAGCTCTTATTGTCAGCACATACCAAGCTCCCGACGCGTGCATCAATCTGAAAACCCACTATACATAGAGGGTTATAACCTTCCAGCAGAAAGGTCACGCGAGTCAAAGGAGCTCATTGTCTTCCTGTCGTGTCAGTTCCTCCGTGTGTCCATTAACTGTGGATCTAGCCCACCTATAGCATGACCTTTAGCAGCCCCATGAAACATACTTATCTTTTACAGCCTTTCACCCTTCTACCCCCACCCCCCCTCTCTCACCCTTCTACCCCCACCCCCCTCTCTCTCACCCTTCTACCCCCACCCCCCCCTCTCTCACCCTTCTACCCCCACCCCCCTCTCTCTCACCCTTCTACCCCCACCCCCCCCTCTCTCACCCTTCTACCCCCACCCCCCCCTCTCTCACCCTTCTACCCCCACCCCCCTCTCTCTCACCCTTCTACCCCCACCCCCCCCTCTCTCACCCCCCTCTCTTCTACCCCTATTATTATACTGTATATTTCTTACAACTTAACCTTAAAATATGTTTTGTCCCGACCAGGCTCTTTGGTGTGGTTTGGGCTTTAGACACAAAGTGCCTGAGCATAGAAAAATGCTGTATACTGTAGCCTACATTTAATTTACATAATTTAGAATTTAATTAAAACTAAGGAGTTGACTGTGTTCCCAACCTGACCGCTTTAGTGTATTATTTGTTCGTAATTATTGAAGTGAGATAATGGCTTTTCTTAAATTAACATTCAAATGGAGACAAACTATTCATGCGGCTTGAAGTTGGCTATACAACCATGAGTCTATATGCGTGACGCCTGCGAGGAATATGAAATGCCAAGATAATTGCCTGCGCTGATCTGTCTGCTGAGAAGAACATCCTCCTGCAAATATTTGACAATTATTCATTGTATAAACATGCTAAATGTGTTAAAGCGTCTTCTACAATCATATACTATAAGCGGAGACTGATACCATATCCTGTAGTGCTCAGAGGCTGTTGGTGCTCAGTGTGCTGTAGTGCTCAGAGGCTGTTGGTGCTCAGTGTGCTGTAGTGCTCAGAGGCTGTTGGTGCTCAGTGTGGTGTAGTGTAGGAGACTGATACCATATCCTGTAGTGCTCAGAGGCTGTTGGTGCTCAGTGTGCGCTGCGAGTCTTCAGTAAATGCCAAGCAATGTTAGGATGCTCACTCAAAGTCCACAGAACATTTATTCAACTTTAACTTTGGCATTTCAAAGTAACACAGTGGCTTGAATATAGAACAATCAGCAGGTCTCAGGCTCCGGATGACGCAGCAGACCGCCCGCTGCACATTGTTCCCACAGAGCACTTTGTCTCTTCATTGTTTATTCCTTTAAAGCTGGTTACTAAGTGTTGTGTTCGGCCCAGCTTAGCTGTTCCACAAGCTTACGAGGTGTCACAATGTATTAATTTCTGTAAGCTCTCGTGTGTGTGTCCGCAGCTCACGCGCACACACACATTATGATTGAACTTAAAACATGAAGCAGAATAACGTACCGTAAACTGCAAGCAGATAAACTGCAGGCCCATACGTACCTACATACCAATATTCGGTTCTAGATGTTCAAACTTTATACATCTGTCTTGTTCTTGTTTTTTTTGTTTGTTGTTTTCATACATGTCTCTCCCCCCCACACACTCCCTCTCTCTCTCTCTCTCTCTCTCTCTCTCTTGATTAGGATGTTTTGTAAACCGTAGGGCAGTGCAGTTACAAAAGCCATATGCTAAAAGCACAACACAAAAAAGCCTCCCCGGAGGGCTCGTTACGTTCCATTGTGGTCATTTGCTCTCTCTCTCTCTCTCTCTCTCTCTCTCTCTCTCTCTCTCTCACAGTGAAAGCATTGTGCGCTTGATGATTTGCATTCCTCCACGCTTTCCATCTCTCTGTCCCTCCTCTTGATACCTGTCCTGCACCCACCCCTTCCCCTCCCTCGCTCTACACCACCTGGCAGGCACTCTCCTTTCCATTACTTATCCCCATCTCTCTCTCTCTCTGTCTCCCTCTCTCCCTCTCTCGTGTTCTCTGTCAGCTGTGAAGGTTGAACGTGTCAGCGGTATTAACAAGAGAGAGGCCTGATGTGTTGTGTGTTCCTAACCACAGAATGTACCTTACATCAGGCATTCTCAGCTGGCATGCTGCTGACAACATACAACATTGGACTGTCATGTCCCTGGGGCCAGAATCCACTATATACATACCGCACACACGCACGCACACGCACACGCACGCACACACAAATGGAGGAGGTGGGGGGGACAGCTAGGAACAAACACTCTGGTGGGCAAAAACATTTAATCTCACACTCACAGTTTTCCGATCCAAACAGTGTATGTTGTCTGGCGGGGAGCCAAAACACCAAAAACATGAATTTAGAAATGTTAGCAATAGCTAGCTATGAGGCTGCCTGTCACACATAGGCTCTATTAGGCTGTCACACACTGTTTGCTGTGTTGACATTTACATATTTGTCTGTCAACTGTGCCTACACACACATCCTGCAGCCAAGTACGGCCTCACATTGCAGAGCAGCCACTTAACTGTACCCATGGTGGATGTGTTTACCGGTGAAATTAATGATCCTTTTGTAACACGCAATTAAAGAAAGAAAAGAGGTGCTTTTAAAATGTGCTCTGCATAGAGAATGTAGACTAGAGAGAGAGAGAGTGAGTGTCTGCACGTGCGCGTGTGCGCACGTGCGCATGTGAATGCACGTCTGCAAATATGTGCGAGGGAGTGAGTGAGTCAGATTGTTGTGAAGCAGCACAGCCTCTCTCCTCCTCCTCTGTATGTCTCATCATGTCAGGTCCAGATGTTCTGTCCTGCTGCTCGCATCCTTCCTTCACAACACCTCCTTGCTCTCGGTAGTATAGACAGACCCTTACGCAGTGGCGGAAACTTGAAAGTCACTAAGTACATTTACTTAAAGTAGCTATAAGCAATAATATTTTTGATAATTTTATTCATTTATTTTGTCCCTGTGACACATCTAGGGGCCACAATCTGCATTCAAAGATGTTCCTAGAAGAAGCTTTATTATTGGTCGAAAAAATAAAACCCAGTCTAAATGACTAACCAATCAGGAAGTATACAGTCAACAGTCTTGGATCATAGCTTCATTTTTATTGAGTTTTTGTCTGTGAAAAAAGGTAGTCGACGAAAAACAATCGTCATAGTTTTAGTCGAACTTAACGCGACTGTTATCGATCCTCAGCCACCACCAAGGGGTGGTGGGTGAGGATCCGCCGAGTCGCAGGCATGGAGAACATGAGCCAACACAACAAAGTACTACACATATTCTAGAGTTTATTACACACACACAGAGAGAAATATATACAGTAAGAATTGGATGACGTCCCTAGCAGATTATGGAAACAAAGAACAAGCATGCAGCTCGCATCATATTTCACATACTGACACTGTACAGACACCAGACAGTAGTGGACAGGCATCATGTCCTTCCATGGTTATCATTATTATGCTTATGAAGATAAATGTTTTGTCAGGCAGCTGAGGTCATATATCATAACAAAGGCTGTGTACTGTTTCACTTCCTCCGAGACTTTCCCTCCTGAGTCCTATACCCAGGTCGGCCCTAAAACAGTCAGGAGAGGTTTTCCCTCTCCCGACTGAACTCTCAAACTCCTACCACCACGCCACGCAGGCAGCCACGCACAAAGTCACTCATCGCTGTGCAAATCTCCCTTTCCATCATCCACTATCTTCTTTATCACTATCTTCCTTATACCTTACCTCCCTTCTGCCTGTCTTCCTTGACCCTCCACAGATAAATTGTACCTTTACTTTAACTGTTCTATACTGCATAACCCGTGTTCCCCGCTATTTAATCCAATATTCTACGCTGCCGGGATTGTTTTATTACCTTTAGAGCATACGCCGAAGTATTTGCAGCTTTCAACCACGAAAATCCGGCGAAAAATAGTCCAATGGTTTGTTGTTGATCAGACAAGCCAGCGGCCATGACAATGCGAAATGAACTCAGCCTGCACAGCATGTTGTAGTCTAAACAAACGGCCCGTTCACATGCATCGGGCTCAATTTCCCAGAAGCCCTAGCAGCCCAGAGGATGACTTGATTTCCGGTTTCGTCATCATAACGCGACGGCCTCGTCACCAGGTCCGGTGTTTCTTTTTAATTATTTTAAAACAGCAAATTAAATGCATTAAACAAATAGCGGGTTTAGCGTATTCCGTGCGGTGGAATCCTGGATTAAACAATAACCGCTGTCAAAGTGTTAAGATCCATGTCTCCTCTGTAGAGTTCACATTATTTGTGTTGACTCCATGTATTGTTTTTTTCAATCATGGAGATGTCTAATGGTTCCCTTTCTATGCTTGCAACATGTCGTGTAAGCAGTTCTGGAGAAATGCGTGTCTGATTTGAATAATCAATTGTTCCTATGGAGATGAATAATAATTGTGAATGGATAAATGCATATCGGCTAGGGAGACCGTCCTGATTGAAGTATCGTGTTTGTGTTGGAGCGTGAGGGCGTTCATTATTTTTGTGGAATTGATTTCTGTTGGCTGACTGACTGCAGTGGTTGATGATGGCTTAATGAATACATTGTTATTGTAATCTGTATGGTTGGTAGAGTATGTTAATTCCATAATAACTAAAGCACCAGCAGTGGTTGCTTTTCCAATGGAAACCTCTTATGTCCAAAACTGTTACTTTTCAGTAGAAAACGTGGCAAGCTCGAAACACGTCGCTTCACGCTGCATTTGGAGCTTGTGGATCTACTACTTTTGACATGGGCTCCATCAGAACGCAGGTTCTAACAGATTTGAACATACAAGGTTTCCATCCGACATTTTCTTTTTGAGCGGAGCACACCGCTCCAATGCCTGGCTTCACGTGTCCCTATGTGTCTGTGGGCCCTATTTTGTGTGTCTTAAGTACCAGGTCCTATGACTTAACTTAAGATCTGAGGCGTGGTCAATGCTGTTTAGCTATTTTGAGACCTGGTACTTAAGACATGCAAAATAGGGCCCAGTGTGTCTATGTCTGATTGGGGTATGGACAGTACCGTCGGGTGACCTCAAGTGGCACTGTTGAGCAGCCTAGAGGCCCATTCACGCTGACCACTATTACTATAACAATACAAGTATTACTAAAAAATAAAACAGTACAGTACAGTAACTATCACAATAAAAGTAGGCTTATAGTTGCACCACTTAATTCACACGAGTGTGATTCTTTCTTTTAAAAGTGTAATGCATCTATTAACAACAAACTAATCCATCTTTCTCTCTCCCTGCCTCCCCGTAGGTCCAGTAGCAGTGATCAGTGGCGAGGAGGACTCGGCCAGTCCCCTCCATCATGTGAACCATGGCATCATCAGCCCCTGCACTCTGGACACGGGTCCCGACGCCGTGGTCATTGGCATGACCAGGATACCCGTCATCGAGAACCCACAGTACTTCAGGCACGGACACAACTGCAACAAACCGGCCACTTGTAAGTGTCCATTTTAAATATTTATTACTGACAGGGAGTGAGATGGGTGATGAGTGACACGCAGCAAAGGTTGTCGGGATCGGGAGTTGAACCCACGACCCGCTGTCAGGCTGGATTGACAGCCGAGGTGCCCGGACTGCTAGGCCGGCCCGGGCCAGTGTCCAACCATTCTGCATCAATCAATTACTTTTGTTGAGGCGAACGGAGTGACAAGTACCGGTAATCTAGATACATTAGAATACATCATGCATGGGAAGTACATTTAACAATCTGGTTGGTGCTGTAGTTCTCTGACAAAAGCAGGGAGAAAACATACCTATATACGTAGGTATACTGCATCTGGTTTGTTTACTTAAGTAAAACTAGCAATACCACAACATGCAAAACTCAGTCACAAGTAAAAGTCCTGTATTCAAAATTGTACTTTAGTCAAAGTACCATCAACTTTTTTCTTTTGTCATTTGCCAAACTTTTTCTACAAGATACTGTACGTGGCGCAGTGCAACACGTTGTGAGCTTGTGTATTTTCGTATTGAGGTACTGTAGGTACCCTCACAAAAAACATGCAGTAATCCTGGTCTCTAAACTGCCTCCCCTGGCCAGCTGGGGCGCCTGATGGAGGGGAAAGAAACTGGTTGGAATAACGTGTTCCTTCCACACGCTACGTCCAACCAGGGAAACTCCCCCCTGTCAGGTGTAAAGGAGCAACTTGGACACTCAGGCATGAAGGAAGCATGAGTTCAAGTCCGTTGCTCTCCCCATGGGACTAGGTTGGCAGAGGGTGGATAAAAAATATTATAAAAAAATAAAAAATAAAAAATAGCCTACGTATAAAATAGGTCTTAAAGCTGTATGTTTTGTAATAATCTAAATCTGCAAAGTAACTACTAGTAACTAAAGCTGTCAAATAATTGTAGTGGAGTAAAAAGGTGCAATATTTGCCTCTGAGATATAGTGCCGTATACTAAGCTTAATTTAAAGTACCTCAAAATTGCACAGTACTTTACACCAATGCTATACTGTACTTTACTGTACTGTATAAGAGAGGAACTGCTTGTGTCATGCAACCAAGCTGTACCCAATACAATAACTACTAGGCCTGTGCCACGGCATCATGGCTCTATGATATTCAGACTGTCAGAATATATGGTCATAAGACCAAAGGAACATAACATGTACTTCTAGTCATTTCCCATCGAAGACGAGACATTTTGTCAACAATGGTCTATTCTTGTGGGCTTTTTGTCAAGTTTAAAGGGGCTAAATAACACAGAGCACCAGCTCGGCCTTGCTTTATGTCTATGGTATCAGTCAGAGTAGTATTCTATAGAACCATAAGCTAAGCACAAGGTGATGTCGCGAATTGTATCAGATGGATGCTACCATGGGTCAATTGGCTCCATATAGCCACAAGGCCACTGGCTTAAGGCTGGTAAAATACCTACTGTACTCCCCCCAGGCAATCAGGCTTGTGAACGAACAGACCAGGGAAAAAACAATCGCTAAAGAAACCCTGAACTTGAGCTGCTGACTTGCCTATATTCTTTAATTATTGCATTTCCTGAAGCCCCCTGATTTTGTTTGTAGCTCATATCACAGTATCTCACAGGGAGAAAAGGAAGGCAGAAAATGTATATTTATTAAAATATCTCCACTATTTTCCACAAGATTCAGACGCACGGACAGGGGCGAAAACTTTGTCATTTGTACACTCTCAGACTTATGGTGAAACACCAGCATTGTAATTGCATGGCCGACGTGAAGTCCACACACCGGCTTTCTGACAGGGTGATAAATAACGGTTCCAGAAACAGTTCCAAATGAGACAGAACTGATTCGGGTTCCTCAATCAATGTATCCCAAGATTCCCGACCCTAGGAGACACATGCCTTTGAGCTTCAGCTATTTCCTAGTCGCAACGTGACACATGCATTTGAGCTTGTAGATCAGCTATTTCCTAGTCACAACGTGACACATGCCTTTGAGCTTGTAGATCAGCTATTTCCTAGTCCCAATCTGACACATGCCTCTGAGCTTGTAGATCAGCTATTTCCTAGTCCCAATCTGACACATGCCTCTGAGCTTGTAGATCAGCTATTTCCACTGAATGTTCTCCTGTTATGACATGCCCAGAATATAGGGCCGCTAGGGCTGCTGTGGTTAGTTAATTAGAGCTTCCTCTGTTTGATATTGAAATGGTTCTAGCAGACTGCCGTCTGTGAACTGAGTGCAAGCTGCTTTCATTCTCATGCTGTCATACTCGTTAACCTTCCACTCACCGGACACCCCTCTCTCTCTCTCTCTCTCTCTCTCTCTCTCTCTCTCTCTCTCTCTCTCTATTGAACAAAGATAGCACTCTGTCACTCCTGTGTAGAGAATCACTTCTCGTCTTTACAGCCACATAAATCTCCCCCAATCCCTTGTGAGACAACACGTGTGCACGCGCACACGCACAAACCCACGCACGCATCGATGCTATTGCCCACGGCAATGCTGATCCATCACAGGAGTCACCTTGTGTGGTTATCACCCACCATATTTTTACTGGCGTTCTGTGCGTGCGTGCGTGCGTTTGTTCGTGCGTGTTCCCCTAACTGTATTTCTTCTCTATTGCTTGTGTGAACATGTAATAAATCCAACATCATCATCTTGTGAATTGATGTGACTCAGTGACGCACATATGCATGCACGTACGTACGCACGCATGCACGCACGCACGCACGCACGCACACACGTATGCATTTGCACTCTAAAACAGGCTTCATCATTGATCAGATAAGCCCAATAAATCTCACAGGCTTTAACCATAATTGTACGAACTGCCCCTTTAGCAGCATCTGCACAAGTAGATTGTCACATTTACCGGTATTCTAATTTATTTTTATTTATTTCAATTGCTTGAGTTGCAGGTGTGTTTTTTTGTTTTTTGTTCTTTCCTTCTTTTCCATTCTACCTACAGTAGAATAGAATTGAATGTGTTTATTTCCCAGAGGTGCGTGTTTGGTTCCATCAATGCCCTTCATTCCAATACACAAGTGAACTTTTCAACCCGATTTTTAATTGAAATCTCCAAGGTTATTATGTACTTGATAATTGAAGTGAGTGCGCACGCATGCACACACACACACACACACACACACACACACACACACACACACACACACACACACACACACACACACACACACACACCGCCCCAGCGATCCATCATCTGCTGTTTTATTTGACCTGCATTGGTGTAGAAACATTACACACTATGTACAGTACAGTACAGTACAGTACAGTACAGTACAGTACAGTACAGTACAGTACAGTACAGTACAGTACAGTACAGTACAGTACAGTACAGTACAGTACAGTACAGTACAGTACAGTACAGTAGAAGTCTAGCTTGTAAACCTCTTGTAGATAACGTAAAAACACCCCAAATCAAAATTGTACTTCAGTAAATGCACTTAGTTTTTTTTTCCACCTGAGCAGTACATCAGTAGCCTGGCCAGCTTTGCCAGACATAACGTGGTGTAACGACTCACTGAGTATAGGGATGGTACAATAAGGCAAAGATGTTTTAATGCCAACAATTGTGTTTTATTCCTGTTGTTTTTGTGGCATACAAGGTTAGTGAAGACAATAGCTACAAAGTGTTTGCAGGGCTGAGCAGGACCTGAAGCAAAGAATCAAACACAATATCCTAACACTTTATCCTAACAAAAACCCCTCCCGAATCTGACTACCTAACTGATACCTTAATTAGCAAAAATAAAACCTAACTATCTGACTACTCTATTCTTCTACCTAACTCAAAACAAAAATACAATGTGAGGTGCCCGCTTAACTACCTATAGATCACGCCCTGGATCACAAATATACAATATGCACTTTAAACATTATTGTATAGGTATGTAGCAACAAGGTTTTACTCAATAGATGAAAGGGGTTAAGACATTATCTTTTCCTGTCACTACTCTACTCTAGAGTTTGAACTGAATGACAGTGGCCAGGAGTGGAGTCTTCAGGGCGGTTTTAAGCCGACTCAGATGTGGCATCCTGTAGATGCCACAGGATTAGGAGCAGGCGACCAATCATGGAGCGTCAGGAACGCTCCCCACCAATGGCTGCGCTGACGGATCTGCAGGGACGAATACAAGACAAGCGGGGCGCGCACATACAGACAGACACGACACATAGCAGACCCATATCCCTATATCCGTAACACGTGGATTCACTACTGGGTCACATTGAAATTCCGTGTGATTATTAATGTGATTATAGATGAAACATTATGTACAATGTCAACGCAGTGGGACCCGCCGTGAGCTTGTAGATCGGCTGTTTGGTTGTATGGGTTTTACTTCAGGCAGCTCTTGTACACTACACTATGTATATCCTAGTTGACAGGCCAGGTCTCAGAGCTCATTATAGATGTGCTAATTGCATCCAAGAGGCGGAACGGTCAGCTTCCTGTGTGTGTGTGTGTGTGTGTGTGTGTGTGTGTGTGTGTGTGCGCGCACGCACGCACGCGTGTGCGCGTGCAGGGCGGAGGATGTGTGGACTGTACTTTCAAAGTACTCAAAGTTGCTTCCAAGTATTCGAAGTAATGTAGTCAGCTAAGCAAACAAAATGGAAATAGACGTGTGTGCTGGCCAAAATGTGCGTATGCGTGCGTGCGTCCACCCCCCACTGTTGTGCGTCCACTCAGCCATGCTTACAGCATCTGCTGGCTAGATGTCTGACGCTGCAGCGACCTTGACGTTGACTCTCTACAACTTAGAGGTCACAACACATTAAGTCTATAGTGTTGCTGAGTAGAGACAGTTGGATGAGACAGTAATCTTATCAAGGAACCGGCCAGATTCCACACGGTTATTTAACCACTTAACAGCATATAGATGCTTGATTCTAGCTACAGATGCTGAAAACCATGAGAAAAATCTATGTTTTATATTTTATTTGATATTGTTTTCGAATGGACTTGTCATAACTGACGATATGGGTCTGAAACAATGATGTTCGTTATACCTGGGTGCTTTGTCTAATTGTCTTTGATCATCAAAGTGTGGTTAGAAAGTCAGCTGTGTGTAGAGTATTACATCAGTGAGTTAAGAGGGAGTTCAGAGGAACAGATATAGTGTAGAGTATTACATCAGTGAGTTAAGAGGGAGTTAAGAGGAACAGATACATAGTGTAGAGTATTACATCAGTGAGTTAAGAGGAACAGATACATAGTGTAGAGTATTACATCAGTGAGTTAAGAGGGAGTTCAGAGGAACAGATACATAGTGTAGAGTATTACATCAGTGAGTTAAGAGGGAGTTCAGAGGAACAGATGCATAGTGAACTATGAATAATAACAGTTTATTGTTGTTCCGCTCTGAGCTGGACTGGCAGCAGTCAAACACTTCTGAATAAATCACTACCAACGTGAATGCATCTCAAATGCATTTGAACTAATTCTCTTGTTTTGCATCGCCTGTTTCTAGACCTCGCTATGGCAAGAAGAACATAATCAAGCAATTAAAATGACAATATCAATATTTACAGCACGGGAAAAGTATTTTATGCAAAACAGAAATTTGATTGTATTAGGCTACATTATGATATGTATACTGTAATATGTCATTCATGTTCAAGCACAAACAGGGTTAGGGTATGTGGTGATCATTGAAATTGACAATTTGATTGACATACTCATATCACGAAACAGCTGTTTTTAGCATAAATTCACAAGTTTAATGATTTGTTGGAATAACACAAATAACCTGTTCCATTGAATCTAATGTTATTATCCGGTCACAAGATGTTAATACTTTTCATTGGTTTCATTTCTTTTTAAACCCAGTCAATTTCACTTTCTCTTTAAAACAAATCTCAAAAATCTCAAAAATAGCATATCTACAACAGCACAAGCTCACAATGTGTCACATGTGTAGACATGCTATTTTCATGTATTTTGTGTGACACTTGTATTATGAACAACAAAAACATAAAGATTAAATATAGAAACGCAATGTTTCTGCCAGACATCAACAATAATATATTCTAACTTTATTATTGCTATCAGTTGTACCCTGTTATCTGAGACTGAGAAAATTATTTTCTCCACACGCACGCGCACACACACACACACACACACACACACACACACACACACACACACACACACACACACACACACACACACACACACACACACACACACACACACACACACACACACACACTTATTTTAACAGCATCCATCTATGATTCATCATTATTTTTGTTTTCCTACTGTAATTCAGAGTGTAAGAATGTAAGAGTGTAAGCAGAATGCATTAACCTTCCAATATTAACCAGTGTTGATTTCGTCCACTAAAACTATGACGAAAGATGTTTGTCGACTACGTTTTTCCCAGAGGAAAACAAATTACAACTAAAAATCAGACTAAATGTGCAACCAAGTGTAAAATCTGCCATTATGACACCATCAAGGCCCGTCAAAACATTTTTTTTTCGACAAAATCAACTGTAGATAAGGTCGACTAAAGTCACATGATATTGAATCGACTTTAATCGAGCTGTAGTGTGTACAGATAGGTGGTTGTTAAAACTCAATGTCTGCCAAGGACTTAATTAACTTCTTTTTTTATCAACTCCCACAGCGCCAACAACGCCATTAACGCCTTTTTAAAACGTGTATAACGTTGGGTTTTTTTGTAGGCCTACTAACAAACAAAACAATGCACCATATCCAAAGATATTTCGAACTGGTGCATATAAAGTGTGATACCCTGAACCAGGCTGATTTGCACCTTTCTACCCACAGGTGAGCATGAGTTAACTCACACACTAATAGTTAGTAGATTGAGCTCCATTACCATGTGTGTTGCATCGTTCCCAAGTAGGCCGGTGGCCGACTGCGACGGCCACGTACAGGTCTAGTATATATAAATCAGCTACAGATATTGTGATGTGTTGTGGATGAAATGTCATTGATTATTGCAGACATCGCGTATCGTGATATCATCGCAATCGAGCGCCAATATATCGTCATGGTGGCATCCCCCTCCTCTATGCAGAGCAGAGTGGGTTGTGTGTGTGCGTCTCTCTAAAGCACTCTCCATCTCTCTCACTCTCTCTCTCTCTCTCTCTCTCTCTCTCTCTCTCTCTCTCTCTCTCTCTCTCTCTCTCTCTCTCTCCTTCACTCTGACACCCTCTACTGCTCATGGCTTAGAACTCATCTCTGATTCAGCTCATTCTCATGTCTGCCTGCAGGCAGAGAGAGAGAGAGAGAGGGAGAGAGTTCCGTCCTTCATTCATTCATTCAGTTCAGACCACGACCTTGCCCCTCCTTGGGAAGAGGGGGAAAGTAGGTGCCTGCACTATAGCACGTATCTGCATATGCAGAATAGCACAGTCAGTATACTGTATGGGACATTTCACATAAAGAGGCGTACTTTTAACTGTTTCGATACATAGCATATACAGCCTATAATGTCCCTTTATTGAAGGCTGGAAATTATGTTTTATGAGGGGCTGCAAAAGTAGAGACAAAACACTGGCACTCGCATTTTTCAAAAGTCTTTCAAAAACATTTGCGATCTACAAGACGATCAACTACCAGGGCTTAAAGTTATTATGGTGGCTATTCATTTGTTTACAGAATGAAACATCTGGTGTTTTGCCTACAGTAAGTTTGAGTTTAGTTTGCTCTTAATTGTGAGAAACTTGCTCAAAGTATGTGTGTGTGTGTGTGTGTGTGTGTGTGTGTGTGTGTGTGTGTGTGTGTGTGTGTGTGTGTGTGTGTGTGTGTGTGTGTGTGTGTGTGTGTGTGTGTGTGAACTAGAGTGTGGATGGTCTGACAGGGAACTATACTGATTTGTTCCACAAAAGCAGAGTGAGGAATAACAAGGGAGGGCATATTGACTGTCTACATTAATGCACAGTGTCATTAACTATGACATCGTTTTCCAAATAGTTATTTATTCATTGTTGAATACAATTCATTAAAATGTAATTTAATATTATTCTATACATTTAATGTTATGTACAGTAGGCATGCTCAGTCAAGTTGCATGCTATATCAGAAATAAACGTCCTTTTTTCAGGAGGATTATATTGGTATTCATCCTTTTCAGCCACAGGGAAATGACTGTGTTGTTGGAAAGTGCCTGCTTGTTACAGTGACAGTGGCTGCCTAACGCACTGAACTGTTTGACACATTCAAAATAAACATGCTCTGAAAATGCACATCCTTAGCATTGACGAATGTCCTATAGGACAGACGAAAATAATTAAAAGAAAAGTTTTTTCTTTTGCAAGTTTACTGAAAATGCAAACCCCATGGCCCACCCATTGGACCACTTATTGGCTGCCCTGTTAAGTGGTCAGATCCATGGGTCACCCGTGAGCACTAGTGAGATTTTCAAGTGGGCCACCTGATCAGACAAGGTTGCGAGCCACTGCTTTAGTTGATTTGTAGGCTGATCAGGCTGCAGCACCAGCAGTATGTGTGCAATTTCCAAGTGGATTATAACTGATTCCCAGCCCATTGGTATGCGACTCGGACGGTGCTGAGTTGACAGAAGTGTGCAGGCATAGCTTCGCACACCAACTTAGTTCCAGAGGTTGTTGGAAGCACTGCTCAGCACTACTAGCAATGAACCTGGAGTTCCCAAACCTTTCCATGGCAAGAACCCCACACTATAGCAATAGCCTCTGGCTGCAGACCCCACT
>NC_137865.1:13737710-13740210 GCF_963924005.1 Protomyctophum bolini
TAATTAGTGCGGTTACAAATAGCCCGGGTTAATGTTGTCATTAACATTGAAAAAGATGGGGCAATTACTGTCACTCTATAGTAATCAGTCACAGACGAGCACACGCATGCACACACACGTCACATGCATGCATATGATAACATGTGTGCGTGCGTGCGTGCGTGGACATGTGTCAGTGCATGTGTTCTGCATAACACACATCTAGTGACGGAGAGTTATATTTAGACAAACAGGAGTCCCCAGAAGGCCCTTATCCATCACACATAAAAAGAGACGCACACACACACACACACACACACACACACACACACACACACACACACACACACGCGCATACACACACGTAGTTATGCTAATTAACCAAGGTTCATGTTTTAGGTTGTTATTAGCCTGGTACCGAGGCTAGCTTGAGAGTGACATCTCCCTGGGATCCAAACTAGTGGAAATAGTCCATCTACAAACAAATATTTAATATTAGATATGGAATAGAAATAGACAAATCATCAATGATTCTCTCTGTGTGTCTCCGTCCCCTCTATAGCCCCAGATGTTCCCTCAGCACTACGCTCATTCTGTAGCTCCGAGATAAGGTCACACCCACGGCACCTCCCACTGCGGTTCAGAAACGGTGCATGTTTCCACAAGGAATGCTTCTTACCCTTTTCTGCACAATGAATCCAAAAAGTGAAGGGCCACGAAAGTTTTACACTAATTCAAACTTAGGAGCGGCCAAAAAAATCCAAGTTTAAACGGTTAAACGAGTGTTTAAATCGGCTGTTTAGTCAGCCGCTTCCATGTTTATCAAGGAGGTCATGCGTGTGCGTGTGCGTGTGCATGTCGAGTGAACTGAAGTCAGTTGGAAATCTAATTCCGACCAGGGGAAGCGCCGGGGAGGCGCTAAAGCTTTTCAACTTCCTTGAAAAACATGCGCTCGTTTAACCATTTAAACTTGGATTTTCTTGGCCATTCCTAAGTTTAAATTAGTTTAGCACGCTAGTAGCCCTTCACTTTTTGGATTCATTGTGCAGACAAGGGTAAGAAGCATTCCTTGTGGAAACATGCACCTTTTCTGAACCGCGGTGAGAGCTGCCGTGGGTGTGACCTCATCTCGGAGCTACAGAATGAGCGTAGTGCTGAGGGAATGTTGTTCTGCATCATAAAGTCTCTCTCTCTGTCTCTGTCAAATTCGATTTCAAATTCAAAGGAGTTTACATTGCCAATGTAAAAGTGGAACAAGACAATCAATGTATGTCCAAAAAATGTCAAATATAAATAGGAATAAAATAAAGATGTCTGTCTCTGTCCCCTCTGGCCCTCTCAGATGTTCAGCACATAAAGCGTCGTGACATCATCCTGAAGAGGGAGCTTGGGGAAGGAGCCTTCGGCAAGGTGTTCCTGGCCGAGTGCTACAACCTCAGTCCAACCAAGGACAAGATGCTGGTGGCTGTCAAGGTCAGTGTGTGTGTGTGTGTGTGAGACAAGATGCTGGTGGTTGTCAAGGTCAGTGTGTGTGTGTGTGTGTGTGTGTGTGTGTGTGTGTGTGTGTGTGTGTGTGAGACAAGATGCTGGTGGTTGTCAAGGTCAGCGTATGAGAGTGAACTGAGCTGTGCTCGTGTTTATCGTGAACGTTTGTCTGATTCAGTCATGTCAACATTTGTAACATTGCCTGTGGTACCCTGAGGCACTGTGTGTGTGTGTGTGTGTGTGTGTGTGTGTGTGTGTGTGTGTGTGTGTGTGTGTGTGTGTGTGTGTGTGTGTGTCCACTACTGTACATAATCAAGTATGAATGCTCTGAACGCGTCACTGATCCTGTGTCGTGTGTTTGGATGCTTGAGTCATCTTTGGAAGATTATTTAATCTACAGCACACTTCATACTTCTATTCAGCAGACTGACCTGCACACTTCATACTTCTATACAGCAGACTATATATATATATATATACACACACACACAGTATACACACAGTATACACACACACACACACACACACACACACACACACACACACCGGTAAAAGCTTCGCACATTGGTTGACTATTAAAAAATTGCAGATACACATGAACACAAATTTTGTGCATCACAGAAACAGAATCACAGAATCAGCTTGGTCAGATATATATAAAACTTTTATTCTTTGCTTCTGGGGGTCCTTGAGCACCACTGATAAGTTTTTGAGAAAACAGTTTTTTAGGTCAGGAACGTCTTAATGGGCAAAAAAATAGCCACGCAGGACAGGAGCAGGATGTGAAACTATCACTTATTATAGTAATAAAAGAAAGGACAGAATGTGAGATGAAATGATGGGACCTTTCTTCAACATGAAGGACACCTCGACCTGCTGCAAACTGCTGTTGCTCTTAGTGAGAATATAGGGGGATTACAGCGAGTTTAATCCCATAAAATGTAATTGCCTTTTTCCGCGTTTTGCTATATTCCTTATACTGCCACCATATTGATCCTACTGTAGAACCACTGCACATACACAGGTGGACACACAT
>NC_137865.1:13745210-13842710 GCF_963924005.1 Protomyctophum bolini
ATGAAGTGTGAACAGTCAACTGCTTATAAAGACTGCCTATGTGAACCGTTTAGATTGAAGGCGTATGTGTACGCTTGTTATCAAATGAGAATGGAAGAGCCGAGTTTGACCACAGGTTCTGGGGGAGAATGAGGTACTCCTCCAGCCTTCTGAGTCTATACCTAAACTATCGCTACGCTGGATTTTATAATATCTCACTGCAGCCAAAATGTGTACCCCCTCCCCTTCCCTTCCTCCTTTCCCTGCAGGGTCCTCATATAGCCTCAAATCACGCTTTGATACCCTTCCCCACTGAATTCATGCCGCCCAATATGCAACTCGCAGAAATGCTCTTGATACAGTCACACTTTCAAAACGCTGGCAGTGCCAAATCAAGGACAGCTCTGCATACTGCACTTTAAAGCCCTGTGTGTCTTTGTCTTTGGAAAGAAGTCATCTGAGCATCTGAGTTTTTAGAACTCTGTAGAAAGGGATACAAAAAGAGCACATGAAACAGTGTCTTGGATGGAGAAGCTTGCTGTGAACATCATGTTAGCGTTTTATTTAGCGCATAGTTTTTGGCTTTTCACACCATGGCTCTTAAAGGGCAAGCCATCTAGGTGTGTGTGTGTGTGTGTGTGTGTGTGTGTGTGTGTGTGTGTGTGTGTGTGTGTGTGTGTGTGTGTGTGTGTGTGTGTGTGTGTGTGTGTGTGTGTGTGTGTGTGTGTGTGTGTGTGTGTGTGTGTGTGTGTGTGTGTGTGTGTGTGTGTGTGTGTGTGTGTGTGTGTGTGTGTGTGTGTGTGTGTGTGTGTGTGTGTGTGTGTGTGTGTGTGTGTGTGTGTGTGTGTGTGTGTGTGTGTGTGTGTGTGTGTGTGTGTGTGTGTGTGTGTGTGTGTGTGTGTGTGTGTGTGTGTGTGTGTGTGTGTGTGTGTGTGTGTGTGTGTGTGCGCGCGCGCGCGCGCGCGTGAAATGTATTTTAATTCCTGGCATTTCTAAGCCGAAGCTATGATGCTGTGATTATTTGAATTCATATTAGGCTAAAATGCATTTGCACGACTTTATGGAATATTAACCCAATCCCTCCCGCCGCAAAATACCAGTAGAAGAGGAGATCCACAGCACACTGTGTCCACAGACAGCTGTGTGGGCCGCGGAACAGCCGTAATGGAGGAGTTCTCGACCGCACGGTGTAAGAACAGACAATAACCTCCCAAAAACTGGATTTTAGCTCATTTTGAGCAGAAAAAGGAGTATTGGGATCCGTGTGTATAGGCTGGACGGAAATTGACAAATGAGGAGTAGGAAAGGATTCCCCATGCATGCAGGGGCAGAGGCTGGTCCTGTCAATCTGCAACACTGCCTGCTTTCAATCAGCCACTTCACACCATGGAGTTATAGGCTATATAAACTAGAGGGTGCCCCGCCCCCAGCTGTTCATTTCAATGGAAGTTGCTCAGTGACGTTTGAAGCAACCCGGGAGAACACTCTACTTTTGTCTTGATTTGGCTGTCAAAGATTTGGTGCCCAAAATGCGGAAGTTCTAACTCCATGAACGCACCTGAATCCATTCATGAACGAGCGCTCTGTTGCTCATGCATATATTCGTCCACCTACTGTACACAGTAGGGTAGGGAGGGTTCACTGTCCACCTACTGTACACAGTAGGGTAGGGTTCATCGTCCACCTACTGTACACAGTAGGGTAGGGAGGGTTCACTGTCCACCTACTGTACACAGTAGGGTAGGGTTCATCGTCCACCTACTGTACACAGTAGGGTAGGGAGGGTTCACTGTCCACCTACTGTACACAGTAGGGTAGGGAGGACCTACTGTACACAGTAGGGTAGGGAGGACCTACTGTACACAGTAGGGTAGGGAGGGTTCACCGTCCACCTACTGTACACAGTAGGGTAGGGAGGACCTACTGTACACAGTAGGGTAGGGTTCACCGTCCACCTACTGTACACAGTAGGGTAGGGAGGACCTACTGTACACAGTAGGGTAGGGAGGGTTCACCGTCCACCTACTGTACACAGTAGGGTAGGGTTCACTGTCCACCTACTGTACACAGTAGGGTAGGGTTCACTGTCCACCTACTGTACACAGTAGGGTAGGGAGGGTTCACCGTCCACCTACTGTACACAGTAGGGTAGGGTTCACTGTCCACCTACTGTACACAGTAGGGTAGGGTTCACTGTCCACCTACTGTACACAGTAGGGTAGGGAGGACCTACTGTACACAGTAGGGTAGGGAGGACCTACTGTACACAGTAGAGTAGGGAGGACCTACTGTACACAGTAGGGTAGGGAGGGTTCACCGTTTCCCAGGCCTTCTGGGGGCCTGCACTCATACCACACCACCAAACAGCAGCACACCCAACTCCACCATTCACGCAGCACACCACTCTCGAGTCTCCACATTATAAGGAACACGACAAGAAACATATACAGTAACACAAGTTTGAAAATATTCTGGAACTAATCATAAATATACAAAATACATGTATAATACTTCATTCAAATACAAAATCATCGCGGCAACCGTTGTGTTATGTTTATGTTATGTTAACTTCCTTCCACAGAAGACGCTCAATTTAGCTAAATTGCTGATTGGTCAGCAACCTATCACTCTCTCTGTATGTCCTTTTGTCACTCTCCTCAAACAAAGACTTGGTATATGATGAATACAGATGATCATCCAGGCAGGTCATCATTGCCTGAGGGATGCCTAGTGGCTGATTCAGTCTGAGTCAGTGCCGAGGTTGGATAACAATGGCACTGATGAACCTGGTGATCACATATTATGCATTAACAAAGACAACTAGACAACCTCGGAGAGGTCGCAATTTTAAAAAATTGCAGAGTGTGGTTGCCGCAGTGACTTACATATATATACCCCTCCCACTGATATTGCCAGCCTGTTACAGTTTCAAGTCACACCTTAGATCGTGTGTAAGTAATTCGGAGGGGATTTAACCCCCGAAATTCTGGTTTTCCGACAAACGGTTACATTTATCGCGTTTGCGGCGCCCCCTATGGATGAAAATGGAATTGCTTTTGGAACTCGGTTGAACGAACCACCCCGGACATGTGATTCAAATTTGGGATGGATTGGACATTCCGTTTGTGATTTATGGCATTTTCGTGATATAGGCCCCTCCTACTGACTTCGGAAGACGATTACGGCCGAACGATACGCACTACCGAAAATCTGCAAATCTGTTTTAATCGGATGGGTCCAGAGATCACGTGTACAGATTTTTGTGAGATTTGGACAAAATCTGTAGGAGGAAAAGCAAAAAGTGTGTTTTGGACAAAATTCAAAATGGCGGAAAATCCATCATGGCGGAAATGGGCGTGGCCTATATGGGGAGATGCGTCATGACCCAAGGAATCCAGGGAAAAAATAATTTTGATTTTACGACATACGGTTCAAGAGTTATGAGCCAAAAGGTAAAGTGGGCTGTTATAGCGCCACCATGAGGCCGACCTAAAAATATATATTTTTAATTAATTTTAGTGATAATTAGGAAATATTCCTCCAAGTTTTGTAACTATAGTGCTTACAGTCTCAGAGGGAAAAATACTTGAATGTGATTTTTTGCATTTTTCCATTGAAGTCAATGGGATAATTTAATTCACTAATAAATTCATATCAATTAAACTATACAACATTTCTCTTAGCAAAGTACACGCCATCGATTCCCGATTTTTCCGGTCAATTTGACATATGGCTCAAGTGCGTACAGTCAAAACTGAGGGAGGGGTAGTGCGTCAAAATAAAGACTAGTGGAATAATAATAAGAAGTGGAATAAAGTGTTACAGTTACAAGAGTCTGGTTGCCCTGTTAGGGCAACCACACTAATGAGAAAATAGAATTGTATAAACTCTCTAGGTCGTCCTCAGACGAGCGCTCCATCGTCGCTTCCAGTCACCCCGGTTCTCCATCTGATCATCCATTCTGGCCATCTGATCAATTTGATAAAGACAACAATTAAATTATTGACTTGAATGAGACATTCTTTGAAAGGTTTTCTGAATATCTATATAACAGGTTGTTTTATAGGTTACGCCTTCTCATGTGTCACCATCAGGGGTTAAATCGTGTTGGATCAGGGTCCACTTGAACATCTTGAATGTGTTTGTAGCCCACCCACCTGACCACTTAACACGGCAGCCACTAAGCTATACCGTATACTTAAGTGGTCAGATGAGTGGATTGTGTGCATTTTCAGAGCATATTGCCAAACGTAGGTTTGATCAACATATTACATCTATCCAGTCACGTTTTCATCATGTAATCCGCAAGTTAATATAGAATATAGAATGGTGGTTAATTCTTTTCTCTTTACTAGAAATATAGTGGAGCCTGTAGTCCTTTGTCCTTAAAATAAAATGAAGTGAATATCCAGATACAATACTCAAAGTACAGAGACACATGCTTTACTTATGCACAGTACGCAAGCAAATGTACTTTTTAACTGCCCACCACTGCAGTGCTTTGCGTGTTTGTGTGACTAGAGCAGCGATGTTAAGGACCGCATCAAGCACATGTTGACATCGGTATACACAAGAGGGCTTATCACTCCCTCAATTATTTTATCACTCGGCTCATGCAGGGCACATAAAGGCTGTATACTGTATGTGATAAAACAGCATATCTCAGATAGATAGAGCACTGATGCTGTGTTCTTTATTTTATGAGTCAGAGTAAGGCATGCGTTCACCACTGAAACCCTTACTGGCCCACTTATCTCTTTGTGTTTGTTCTGATGTTGACTGTAGATTCTTTCATTTATTTATTTATTTTATCGATTGGTTGAGGTTTTGTTACTGGGGCAGAAAATGTGGCATTACAGTACAGTGCACCTGTACTATATCTCCTCACAGCAATCTATCAATCTCCCGTGAGGAAGACACAGTTTGAAAACCACTTAACTACTTGAATTGCCTCGGCGCTCAGTCCAATCTGTTTCTTTTCGACACCAAATCTGTTCGCCAAAGATAGCCAATCTATAGCTCACAGTGTCTCACAACGTGACACATTCTGAGATTTTAGATCGGCTTGTAGAGCTTGTAGAAATGTGTGCAATCTCGCAGCACGTCACAACACGGAATATTGCTACAGTGTAGATTTTTGTCCTAACACAAACTGCCATTGACAATAAGTGGAGAATTTACGTCATATGTGTCTGAGCAAATCGACATGTTACGTCATGATGGTGTACGATGATAAGAGCACCCCTCACTTCACACGGGTGTGATTTATTTATATATTATTTCAGAGGCAGCATTCACTTTCTTCTTTGATACTAGGCTATACAATGTATATATTGCTACTAGAGGTGCCGGGGGGAAGTCTCTTTCATAAGCTTTAGCCAAGAAATCAAAAATGTCATTCCAGAAACGTTGCAATTTATGACATTGAAGGAACTGATGAGACAAAGTCCCTTGTTTTCCGTTAAACACTTTCCACACAAGCACACATGGGAGAAGAATCTTTAAAGATTTTTTTTAATTTAGTTGGGGAATAGTGCAGCCTATGAACAATCTTAAATTGAATCATACAATGTATAGTATATTGCTATAGCTTTCCAATGCACCAGTGTCCCAATTTGACTCTCTTCTTTTGTCTTTCTCCTGTTGGTTTTTCTTTTGTTTTCTTGCAGTATATTTTTTTGACGGCAATACTTTTGCACTTTTACTCAAGTAAATTTTGATTTCCAGACTTTTACTTGTAAGAGACTTGGTACATTGCAGTATTAATAATTGTACTTAAGTACAAAAATGTGGTACTTTATGCCGCTGCTGTTGCTACTGCTAGCTGGGTAGTAGACAGTGATGAATGGATAGAGGTTCTTGGGGTGGGGAGCAGCTGTAGTCTACAGGGGAACGGAACAGGCGTGTGACCAGAGGGTTGACACGTCCAGGTGGGGGAGTGAGTGAGTGAATTCAGCTACTGTCAAGGCACTTAACCCCACCTGGCGTGTGCGCGTTTGTGCCGTCCGTGTGCGTGTGTGACTGGCAATGAGAGACTGAGACTGCGCTGGGAAGTTTCTAGGGAGTGTGTAACAGTAACTTAATAACTGTGAAGCAGTCCATGACAGTGGTTGTCAAACATTTTCATGTCTAGGACCCTCATATTGTTCATGTATTTGAAAATATTTAGTGTCACCCTTTTATGTGTCCTCCAAGCTCGACTATTTTACGAATTGGCAACAACTGTAATAGGACTCATGTGTTTAAAGTAGGGCTGGGATTAAAAAGAATAATCCAATTAATTAGATGGTTTAATTCTCCTCATCATGCATTTGGACCACGTGACCGGGAAACAATCAGTCACACTGGGTTCTCGGGGCTTCTGGGAAATTGAGGCCCAATGCAATGTCTATGAGGGACAATGGCCGCGCCCGTGTGCCTGTTGTTGTTGTCGGGACTGTGGAATATTTTTGGACGCAATTACAAACGATTTAAATATATTCATGTTGATTTACGTGAAATGGACCTACATTAGCACCTGGGTGATTATTCAAAGGTTAGTGAAATACTCAGCAGTCAAAGCAGTGAAGTTTATTTCACGATTTCAATTTTTCGCAGTTAAAACAGATTTTAGTATATAAATGAGTGAGGTTTTTAAATCTAAATGTCCCATCCACTGGGCCAAGCAATTATCGGTCTGATCAGTTTCTTCTCCTATTGCGTGCATTGGGGTTTGTTGTCTGTTGGTTGGTGAACCAGTATGATTGTTGTCTGTTGTTTGGTGCACTGGTATGATTGTTGTCTGTTGGTTGGTGCACCGGTATGATCGTTGTCTGTTGTTTGGTGCACTGGTATGATTGTTGTCTGTTGGTTGGTGCACCGGTATGATTGTTGTCTGTTGTTTGGTGCACTGGTATGATTGTTGTCTGTTGGTTGGTGCACCAGTATGATTGTTGTCTGTTGTTTGGTGCACCAGTATGATTGTTGTCTGTTGGTTGGTGCACCGGTATGATCGTTGTCTGTTGTTTGGTGCACCGGTATGATTGTTGTCTGTTGGTTGGTGCACCAGTATGATTGTTGTCTGTTGTTTGGTGCACCAGTATGATTGTTGTCTGTTGGTTGGTGCACCGGTATGATCGTTGTCTGTTGTTTGGTGCACCAGTATGATTGTTGTCTGTTGTTTGGTGCACTGGTATGATTGTTGTCTGTTGGTTGGTGCACCGGTATGATCGTTGTCTGTTGTTTGGTGCACTGGTATGATTGTTGTCTGTTGGTTGGTGCACCGGTATGATCGTTGTCTGTTGGTTGGTGCACCAGTATGATTGTTGTCTGTTGGTTGGTGCACCGGTATGATTGTTGTCTGTTGTTTGGTGCACTGGTATGATTGTTGTCTGTTGGTTGGTGCACCAGTATGATTGTTGTCTGTTGGTTGGTGCACCAGTATGATTGTTGTCTGTTGTTTGGTGCACTGGTATGATTGCTGTCTGTTGGTTGGTGCACCGGTATGATTGTTGTCTGTTGGTTGGTGCACTGGTATGATTGTTGTCTGTTGTTTGGTGCACTGGTATGATTGCTGTCTGTTGGTTGGTGCACCGGTATGATTGTTGTCTGTTGGTTGGTGCACTGGTATGATTGTTGTCTGTTGGTTGGTGCACTGGTATGATTGTTGTCTGTTGTTTGGTGCACTGGTATGATTGTTGTCTGTTGGTTGGTGCACTGGTATGATTGTTGTCTGTTGGTTGGTGCACTGGTATGATTGTTGTCTGTTGTTTGGTGCACTGGTATGATTGCTGTCTGTTGGTTGGTGCACCAGTATGATTGTTGTCTGTTGGTTGGTGCACCGGTATGATTGCTACGCCTGAAACTTGACCTGTGGTGAAAAAACTAAGCACTTGCGTTATTCTTCTAATCCAATCTCATAAATCTTTATGTAATTAATTAAGCAAAATTATTCGGTTAAAGTCCCAGGCCTAGTTTAAAGTGTCCCTAATTTTGTTGGTGTGGTCCATGATGCAACCCATGTTAGGCTTTGTTTTGTGATGTTCGTAGTTCTTCCATTTCCTTTTTATTTCTCCTTTGTTTTTATTACTGAATACTTGTCTAAAGAAAACAAAAGAAACAAAGAAAAAGTACAGTATGTTACTTATTTATTTAAAAGATAGAGAGCACATCTTTTTTCAAATAACCTTTCCTTTCCATTGGTTTTATATGTCACCTTCTCCATCACATACTGTACATGTCTTCCACTTTGTCCAGCTATCTATCCACCCTAGGTAGTTCCACACTTTTCCAACTTCTAGTTATTTGTTTTAGAGCTGTCATTCTGCTGTCATTCTGTGAATCCAACACTTTGTAAACTTTGGGTCCTGTTCCCAGCAGTAGGCTTATATTATGTTTTTCTAAATTCACAGCTCTCTCAAATATTTGTTCTATTTTTTTTTAGTCCAGAAGGTTTGTATTTTGGGACATGTAAGGAAAATATGGGTGTGATCTGCATTGTTCTCCCCACATCCCCTCTAGCAGCTGGAGTTTAGTGTGTACTTGGATATAGACAGACGTGTTTAGAAATACCATATGTTATCTTCCAAGCATATTCCTGCCAAAAGGGAGATCTTAAATAGTTGAAAATGTCTTTGAAACTCTGATTCCACTCATTCCTTTGTATAATTATTCTCAATTCTTTATCCCATTTGTCCTTAATGTGATCGAGATCTTCAATCTTATCTTCCTGAATTATTTGGTAAATTTGTCCAATTGTATTTTTATAACCATGTCTTTGATGGGATTTTACTATGAATCTTAAGAGAGGGTGGAGGTCTCCAAGTGTTCTAATTTTGAGAGTGTCTTCTCTCAAGTGCTCCTCACTTGCAGGCAGGGCTCCAGCATGCGACCTATTAAGTCACATATGCTACTTAATTTCTTAATGTGCGAGTTAAATTTGAACGAGGTCGCACCGGTGCTACTTATTGCTTTCACTCCCAGCCTCAACCATGAAGCATGGGCATTAGCGCGATAATAAAATATTACTTTATTCTCGCTCATTCCGTCAAGTCTCGCCTCCTCTCTCTCTTTCTCGCTCCCTCTCTCTGCCTGTCTGTCTGCACTGGTCTGCACACGACACACGTGAGTCCAACAGCGGCGGCGCGATCACTGATCAACTGAAAAAAAACAAAGATTTCAGCATCAGCTGTAAACTTAAGTTTCCCTGGAGCGCACACATTTACAACTGGGATGATGATGCTGTACATTGCTGTCGCTGAATCCACGGAGACAGCAGACACAGAACATATATGGGGGACTGTGCCTCGTCCCCGACCCCAAACACGGTAAACTTGTTGTTGAAAAATAGCTTCCAATAGCTTGTTATTTTGCGTTGAGTAGCGCTGTGTGCAGGCCAGGCTACATGCATGATCGCCTCGAACAAAATACATCTCCCACGTGAAACCTGGTAGCCTATATTCTTCGTCGTACAACGTGGTGTTGCATGCTGAAAATAGCAGATTTACAAGCTCACAACTCGTCGTGTCCACCACACGTTGTGAGCTTGTAGATCAGCTAGTTTCAGCACATGGAAATATGCAGGCTGAGCCAGGTTGGATTCCATGAGTTTCCATTTAGGACTCATCTTATTTGGTTTTAACTGTGCTACGTAATAATAATTAGTTAAATTAGGTACACCAAGACCACCTCTGTCTTTATTTTGTTGCATATGTATACATGTACATGTTCTTAGCAGTCCCTCCCAAACATGGAGACATGTGGGTGATACGTATAATGGTAGATTTTGGAATAGGAAACGTGGCAAAACATTCATTTAATAATCTTAATTATTTCCAGTAGGGTGGAGGGTATGATTCTCCATCTACACAAGTCTTGCTTTACAGAGTTTTAAGATTCCTTATTTCAAGGTTACACGGTTTGCAACCCTATCCTGGAGGGACACCAAATTAATATTCTTTTGGGCCTCAAAATGCAAAAGTTTGGGAGCCCCCTGTGTCTCTGTGAACAGTCCTTGGTTAGAATACTCCAGGAAAATAGTGAGTGGAGAGGGCCCTGTTAGAGCTGTCTGTGTGCTTGCTAAGCAGCCTGACACTGAGTGATGGATGAGTCTGTCTTTGAGAATAAAGCAGCCTGATGAAGTGACAGTCTGACAAACGGAGCTGGCCTCCCAGAACATACTGTACTGGCAGACTTTGGTTAAAATAGTGCCTGTTGTATAAGCATCGCTTCATGTCAGAGGAAGGAGCTGTCTGTGTATTTGGGTGTTATGGACCAATCTTATCAGACAGTGATTGATCGATGCATGCACGGTTCCGTACGGGGGAGGGGGATATTTTCTTAACCACTGGAGCCCTATATACGTCTTTGTATGACAAATGGCCAAACATAGCCAAACTTCAAGGTGAGCTTATACGTTTATTTTTTATATATTTTTAATGCAAATAAAAAAGAAAACTTGTTACACGTTTTGCCAAATGTTTAGCCAGTGGCCAAAATAGGGACACAGTTTAATGTCTTAGCATACAGTACATTTTTAATTAACCCATTCAAATTGGGAAAGCATGTGTGTAATTTTTTTTTTTTATGTTGGCTATTCAAAAAAGTAGCAGACCTACAAGCTACTGTAAATGGTAATTTGTGCAGTATAGCGCTTTTTATCCAAAGCACTTTACATAGATTGTGCATTACATTCACACACACATTCACTCACCGATGACGGAAGAAACCATGGCACCAACCTGCACATCGGGAGCAATTAGGGGTTCAGAGTCTTCCTCAAGGACACTTGGACACTAACTCTGGGGGAAACACTTCAATTAGGGGTTCAGAGTCTTCCTCAAGGACACGTCGACACTAACTCTGGGGGAAACACTTCGACACTAACTCTGGGGAAACATTTAGGGCTTCAGAGTCTTCCTCAAGGACACTTGGACACTAACTCTGGGGAAACACTTAGGGCTTCAGAGTCTTCCTCAAGGACACTTGGACACTAACTCTGGGGGAAACACTTCAATTAGGGGTTCAGAGTCTTCCTCAAGGATACTTGGACACTAACTCTGGGTGAAACACTTCGACACTAACTCTGGGTGAAACACTTCGACACTAACTCTGGGGGAAACACTTAGGGGTTCAGAGTCTTCCTCAAGGACACTTGGACACTAACTCTGGGGGAAACACTTCGACACTAACTCTGGGGGAAACACTTAGGGGTTCAGAGTCTTACTCAAGGACACTTGGACACTAACTCTGGGGGAAACACTTAGGGGTTCAGAGTCTTCCTCAAGGACACTTGGACACTAACTCTGGGGGAAACACTTCCGCTCGTGTCACTTCATGCCATGCTGCAGTGAGCAGTGGCGGATTAACCCTTCGTGGTGCCTGCAGTGCTACGACCCATTTTGAGTTTGCTATTTTTATTTTGTATTGAAAGGCATTTGTAGAATCGAATCAGCTTCAATTGTGATATTATCAAACTAATAAATATCAAGCGTCTACCTTTTCCAAAAGGAAATGTATTGTATATGTTTGACCAGAAGCAGGGATAGAACGTATCCTGTATACAAATGAATGACCACAGGGGAGATATCAAAAGCAGAGGCAAATCCTGCTCCTGCTGCATTTCGGACATGGTAATACAATGTATTACAATGTGTTACACCAAAGGTCAATTTAGTGTCATCATGAGATATATAGTACAGTACAAAATGTCATATGGATGACATATTCTGTTCTATAAGCTTCCCCTGCAGAGAGAGGGCACGTTCGGAAATACCGCAGCGGAGCGCAGCACTGGCCTATTAGTTTGCATTGCACAGTGCGCTCATAGTGCGCTATTTCCGAACGTGCCCTAAATGAAACGGTATATGGATTGTATATTTAAATATAGAGATGAGTGGAAGTAGAATTTCTGTGTAAAATATGAAATATTGAGATTCTCTCATAAGCCACAAACAGTGTCTATAGCTGTGTGGGCAGAAAGGCCATCTGGGAAAAGGAAGGTCCTCCGTGCGCGCCCCGGTCTAATGTGTGGAGTTGCCCCTGAGCAGGACGTTTAACCCCTAACTGCTCTCCGAGCGCCGTTCAACTATTAATAGCACCCACTGCTCCTAATAGGATGGGTAAATGCAGAGGACAAATTGCCTGTGCAAATTTACAGTAAAAGAAAAAGAAATCCCCAAAGGAGTGGGTACCAAGTTCTGAATTATTACTAGCCCTTACCCGTTGTGAGATATTGCCCCCCCCCATTGTGGCCGCAGGGGGTACTGTGCCCTGGGTGCGTATTTTTAATTAACTAATACATTAATTATTAATGTATAAGTTAATAAGTTAAGGAAGGAAAAAAAAACTCCATATTATTATAGTCAATGCCTGTGTGAAAAGTGGGAGTGATTGGTGCAGACAGTGAGGAGCTACGGCAGTCACAGTGCACACACAGACAGACATTCAGACAGACATGATGATGATGATGATGATATCATGGAAATGTATCCATGAAACCCTAGTTGACCAATGTACAGTAGGGCTCTATGTTTGGTCCGCTTTTTTCGCTTTACGCCAAAGCTTTACACCGAAAATAGTGTGAGCTACATCTGCCATTTTAAAACCGTGAGTTTTCTTCCCCACCACTTAAACCCAGTATAGTTTGTTGACTGGAGTCCCCCAGGGGTCTATACTAGGCCGTCTCCTTTCCCCCCCACTACACCTTATTGTCTTCACTTAAAGGAGTGGTGCAATGAACAATCCGGGAAGGAACAGAATGCATTCTGAGATGGATTGGGCCAAACCATAAACACGCTGTGTCGTTGACTATCATTGCTCCATTTGTGCGCACACGCATTCACGTATGAAACATAGCGCTCACGTGTCATGCCCCAATAACATGAATGTGCGCAATGCTAGTCAACGGACCAGCGCTGGCTCGCTCAATGCCAAATTCGGCCACTATGTCCATTTCGCCTCAGGGTTTCGTCCCGGTGCCGTCTCTATTAATATATACTCTAAGGCGCACACACATGCAGATCTGTTTGTGAACAAAGTCACAGAACGACAGGGAGCAAAGCTCATGGATTATTTCTACCCTATAATGTTTTCAGATACATATTTTAGCATGAAGTGTATAGTGTAATACAATGTACAATGTAACACATTTTTTGGCATCCATTGTTAGGTGTGCCCATATGATGGTCTAAACGTGTGAAAAACTTATTTTTCATTTCACTACGTCTTAAATCATGACTGTTCTTCTGTCTGTGTGTCCCAGCAGACTGTCTGTGTGTCCCAGCAGACTGTCTGTGTGTCCCAGACAGCAGACTGTCTGTGTGTCCCAGCAGACTGTCTGTGTGTCCCAGACAGCAGACTGTCTGTGTGTCCCAGACAGCAGACTGTCTGTGTGTCCCAGCAGACTGTCTGTGTGTCCCAGCAGACTGTCTGTGTGTCCCAGCAGACTGTCTGTGTGTCCCAGACAGCAGACTGTCTGTGTGTCCCAGCAGACTGTCTGTGTGTCCCAGACAGCAGACTGTCTGTGTGTCCCAGACAGCAGACTGTCTGTGTGTCCCAGACAGCAGACTGTCTGTGTGTCCCAGCAGACTGTCTGTGTGTCCCAGCAGACTGTCTGTGTGACCCAGACAGCAGACTGTCTGTGTGTCCCAGCAGACTGTCTGTGTGACCCAGACAGCAGACTGTCTGTGTGTCCCAGCAGACTGTCTGTGTGACCCAGACAGCAGACTGTCTGTGTGTCCCAGCAGACTGTCTGTGTGTCCCAGACAGCAGACTGTCTGTGTGTCCCAGCAGACTGTCTGTGTGTCCCAGACAGCAGACTGTCTGTGTGTCCCAGCAGACTGTCTGTGTGTCCCAGACAGCAGACTGTCTGTGTGTCCCAGCAGACTGTCTGTGTGTCCCAGACAGCAGACTGTCTGTGTGTCCCAGCAGACTGTCTGTGTGACCCAGACAGCAGACTGTCTGTGTGTCCCAGCAGACTGTCTGTGTGTCCCAGACAGCAGACTGTCTGTGTGTCCCAGCAGACTGTCTGTGTGTCCCAGACAGCAGACTGTCTGTGTGTCCCAGCAGACTGTCTGTGTGTCCCAGACAGCAGACTGTCTGTGTGTCCCAGCAGACTGTCTGTGTGTCCCAGACAGCAGACTGTCTGTGTGTCCCAGCAGACTGTCTGTGTGTCCCAGACAGCAGACTGTCTGTGTGTCCCAGCAGACTGTCTGTGTGTCCCAGACAGCAGACTGTCTGCGTGTCCCAGACAGCAGACTGTCTGCGTGTCCCAGACAGCAGACTGTCTGCGTGTCCCAGACAGCAGACTGTCTGCGTGTCCCAGACAGCAGACTGTCTGTGTGTCCCAGACAGCAGACTGTCTGTGTGTCCCAGCAGACTGTCTGTGTGTCCCAGACAGCAGACTGTCTGCGTGTCCCAGACAGCAGACTGTCTGCGTGTCCCAGACAGCAGACTGTCTGCGTGTCCCAGACAGCAGACTGTCTGCGTGACCCAGACAGCAGACTGTCTGCGTGTCCCAGACAGCAGACTGTCTGCGTGTCCCAGACAGCAGGACTGTCTGCGTGTCCCAGACAGCAGACTGTCTGCGTGTCCCAGACAGCAGACTGTCTGTGTGACCCAGACAGCAGACTGTCTGCGTGTCCCAGGCAGTGGAGGGACTCTAGGGCTCGTCACGACAGCCTCTTCTCATGAGGCTTGCAACACTAGAGCTGTGGCTGGCATGCTAACGATATGCTAATGACCTGCATTATGTCTACCGTGACTGGATGTTATTGGCTCCCATGATGCTTTGCACAGTGACATGGAACATTGGTACTTAGTTGGCAGCCGGGCTGAAGTCTCGTGCGTGTGTACGCGTGCGTATGTGTGTGTATGAGTGCACGTGCGGGCGTGAGTGCATGTGTGTGTGTGAATATAATGTCTCTGTCCGTCTCTCTGGGCCTTCGCTAATTTCAGCCCAGTAATTGTGTTTCCATTAATGTGCGGGCATCAATTCTTTGAGGATGCTGCTAATTTACGTGCACCTAATACGCTCCACCCCACGATGAAGGACACGCGCACGCACGCAAACACACAAGCACGCACGCACACAGACACACACACACACACACACACACACGCATACGCACACACACACGCACACACGCACGCACACACACACACACACACACACACACACACACACACACACACACACACGATTTAACAAAAACAGAGGTCATCACAGCTCACTATAAATCTCTATCTCTCTCTCTCTCTTTGTCTCTCTCTCTCTCTGTCTCTCTCTCTCTCTCAAAGCCCAAAATGGCCATGACACTATATATTACATTCTCAGTGCATCAAGGAAGACGATGCGTCATACACCATTCATTAGTCATTACGGGTCACACTTATAGGCTCTTCACAGCGTCGAGAGGATTATCCGTGCATGTGAACGTCATACTAGCTGGCACTGTCGAGTGTGCAAGTTCACTATACCAGCGGGACCGTCTGTTTTCTTTTGTATAAAATCTTTTCTAATAGCAGCCAAATACATCTTGAGACGAAACACTGGTTTAGATAGGAGAGAGAGACCGGAAACCGAGGACACATGTGCAGCAGGCCAGGGGTTCTCAACGTCTTTCGGCTGGGCACCCCTGAAAATGCTTTGGCCATGTCTCACCCCCTATACAGCAGGGCTAGGTGCCCCTTACAACAGGGCCTCAGTCCACTGGGTTCCCCTTACCTTACAACAGGGCCTCAGTCCACTGGGTGTCCCTTACAACAGGGCCTCAGTCCACTGGGTGTCCCTTACAACAGGGCCTCAGTCCACTGGGTGTCCCTTACCTTACAACAGGGCCTCAGTCCACTGGGTGCCCCTTACCTTACAACAGGGCCTCAGTCCACTGGGTGTCCCTTACAACAGGGCCTCAGTCCACTGGGTGCCCCTTACCTTACAACAGGGCCTCAGTCCACTGGGTGCCCCTTACCTTACAACAGGGCCTCAGTCCACATGGGTGCCCCTTACCTTACAACAGGGCCTCAGTCCACTGGGTGCCCCTTACCTTACAACAGGGCCTCAGTCCACATGGGTGCCCCTTACCTTACAACAGGGCCTCAGTCCACATGGGTGCCCCTTACCTTACAACAGGGCCTCAGTCCACTGGGTGCCCCTTACCTTACAACAGGGCCTCAGTCCACTGGACCTCAGTCCACTGGGTGCCCCTTACAACAAGATACTAAATATCGTGTGGAGCATGCCACGCATACAGCATTTCCCATACCTCTATGAATGATTGACAAATAAACCCTCTTGATTGACCATGCACTATTACCCCAATTTAGGCCCTTACAACAGGGCCTCAGTCCACTGGGTGCCCCTTACCTTACAACAGGGCCTCAGTCCACTGGGTGCCCCTTACCTTACAACAGGGCCTCAGTCCACTGGGTGCCCCTTACCTTACAACAGGGCCTCAGTCCACTGGGTGCCCCTTACCTTACAACAGGGCCTCAGTCCACTGGGTGCCCCTTACAACAGGGCCTCAGTCCACTGGGTGCCCCTTACCTTACAACAGGGCCTCAGTCCACTGGGTGCCCCTTACCTTACAACAGGGCCTCAGTCCACTGCAGGGTGCCCCTTACTGGGTGCTGTCTTTTTTATTATTTGATCAGTGCACAAATTGGCTGCACAACCAGGCACCCCCAGCAGGACCTGACCCATTTAATGAATGTCTTTACTCACTTTCTAATTGGTTCCTTCTTTCTCGTCCCCTTCCTCAGAGCCCATGGGCCAGACGCTATGATCTTGGTTGACGGACAGCCCTTGCAGACCAATGGGGAGCTGGGCTTGTCCCAGATGCTGCATATAGCCAGTCAGATCGCAGCTGGGATGATCTACTTGGCCTCGCAACACTTTGTGCACCGTGACCTGGCGACCAGGAACTGCCTGGTGGGAAATGGCCTCCTGGTGAAGATCGGTGACTTCGGCATGTCCAGAGACATCTACAGCACAGATTACTACAGGGTAAGGGTAAATATAAATCAATAACGACTTTACCGCACACACCCTACTTTTAGTTTTTACATTGGCTGTTTATCTTGTACACTATATAGCTTTTATTTAGTGTCTCTCTTTCCGGCACACAAGACTCTCACGCAAATGTCAGTGTCATGCTGACACACCTTTCACACAGTTGAATTGAATTGAAAGAATGGGGACATACTATGGGGACAGTATTCTTTTTGAAGTGCTGTAGTTTAAAAAATAGCAATAATGAACTTATTTCTTTATTTCTCCCTATTTTAGACTTGATTTATTTTTGTAATGGACATGTTTTGCCTATGACAGGCCCACAATTGGGATACCAAGTTGAATGTGGTTAATGTCCTCTGGAACCGGTTGATGATACGTTTGTCACTTGGTTCCTGTGGTTTGAAGAAGCTTAAGCAAAGCTGGCAGTACTACAGGAGACGCCACTATAGAGCAGCCAGTCAATGGTATCTCCACACGTGGACATCCTCAACATTATAATTGGACTACCGGGAAATCGGTTGTATTTGGCAGTACACGCCAACGACTCCAGTGGGTCTCATCCTCCTAAGTAGCTTCTGTGGACTGTTTTCTCTTCAACGACGGACTCTTAACCCATTCTGACCTGAGATCAGATTCATACGAGGTTTCCACTGGACACACACTGGTCTGATTAACCCATTCTGACCTGAGATCAGATTCTAAAAATGTCAGTCGTTCTTTGATTTTTCAAAAATAGCAGACCTACAAGCTCGTAGCGCGCCACTCGGTGGCGCGCTATGAGCTTGTAGATCTGCTATTTTTCAATAGCTAAAGCATAACATGATGCTAACACCAAAATGGTTTCCCGTTCAGAATGAGTTAATGCCCCGCCAGGGCCAAGTTTAGACAGCAACTGAAGAAAAAGGAAGCTGGACTACTTTGAGTTTGAACCCTTTGAAGGTCCGATCTAGTTGTTGGCCAGGAGTGAATGCTGAGCACTATAGTGTTGTGACCGCCAATAATTTTAATCAAAGATTTGAATATACTTGAATGAAGGCTTGGATTGTATTGTATTTTATTTTGTAGTTATTTGATTTTTGTATCCCCTGGTCAGGTTCAAGGTTCTTTAGTTGTACCCAGTGGTACAACAATTTGTTTCGTAGAAGGGAGATACAGCAATCCAATTAAAAACAAGACATCAGACTATCTAGACATAAAACATGTCCTATAAAAAAATAAAGCATCCTATCCATGTGAAGCACTCTAACACACGCACATGCCATGCATGCACGCCACACGCACCCACAAACACCCACAAACACCCACACACACACACACACACACACACACACACACACACACACACACACACACACACACACACACACACACGCACGCACGCACGCACGCACGCACGCACGCATGCACACGCACGCTGGCCCACCTACTTTGCGCTTGTGTGCTGTGCCAAGGCGCAGAGGAATTTGAGCATGTAGTTAAATTATAATAGTGCATGGTCAATAGATTCAAGAGGGTTTATTTGTCAATCATTCATAGAGGTACAAGAGGGAAATGCTGTATGCGTGGCATGCTCCTCAACATATTTAGTAACTATAACCCCTCATGTCTGAGTTACTGTATATTACTGTATAATACGATTAACTCTAATCCCTGGATGTAAACCAGGTTGGTATATAGCTGTCACAATAAGGGTTGAATGCCACCACCACCACCCGAAGCCATGGCGGCTATTCTGGTGGATGAAAACAAGAGAACATGCATGGATGGGTCAAGTGGGGACAGTGAAAACCAAGAGAACATGCATGGATGGGTCAAGTGGGGACAGTGACTCGCCGTCACGGCCAGAACTTTTTAGGCTGAAGGGGGTCGACCCCGGTCAACAAAGTGTATATAGGGTTTACAATCTAGGAACAATTCTGCCAAGTGTGGCCAGTCTTGTCAGAAAAAGGAGAGAGGAGATGCGCACACCGTTTTAAAAGCTCCCAAAATAATTTATTGACAACAGAGCGGACAATAAATACAATGTTTGGGCCTCACCGGCCTTCGTCAGGTATACTCATACACTGTGTGTAGGTGCAGTATACTTGTATTTATTGTGTCCTCTCTCCCTTCTCAGGCTTTTTTTGGATCCTGCACCCGTTGCAATTTATGGATGTGCGTGCACCTCTTGACCATTGCAGTCTATGATGTCAGTCACAGACTCCATATTTGGGCAACGTTTCAGCCCGTTGACTTACAGTATAACACTTGAAAGTTCTTAAAAATAAATAATTCACGATTTTGTGAAATTACATTCATAGACTTATACCTCCTATACTGGCAGCATGCACAGGAAAGGATCCGTGGATGGGTCCTGTGGTTTGAGATTAGTCCCGGACACATAAACAGATTGCACAGGGGTGAGAACATAATCTTCCTCCTTGCCTTCGACCTGGTGGGGATATAATCACACTACCATCTCTAACGGTGTGTTCAGTAGAGTGCACAGTTCCAAAGTCCCCGCTTGCAGACTCACTGAACTAAGCAAGCCTTCATTTGAAGTCTGTGAGGCCTTCGGGCTGTCCCAGTGTCCCATTGTCATGTCTGTGAGGGCTCTGGCAGAGCCCTTTAAAGGGATCGTGACATTACAAAAACATTTTTTTAGGTTTTGAACTCAATTGCACCCTGAATGTTCAAAGTAAAGGTTGTGTGGGTGTAATTGAGGTCATAAAACCTCAAAACCACACCCGTGTGAAGTGAAGGGGCGCTCTTATTATCGTACATCATCATGCATCATCTCATATTGGCCAATCCGAATGCCTGTTGCCACAAATTTACGTCATATTTGGTGGACATTTGACCTAATTTCTCCTTTCATTGTCGATGGCAAATATGAGACGTGTGGGGACAAGATGACGTACATTTTCCCTTCATTGTCAATGGCATTTAATGTTTGTGTTGCGGACATTTTGTGGGGACAAAAGCTGTACCTGTATATAGGAAGGGGCTAGCAACCCTCAAAGATAAATGAAAATGAATGTCATGAAACCTTTAAGCACCCTTTCTGTAGGTCTGCATCGATAGACTTTGTTTGAGGGAATTACCTGCAATTCAGTCATTAACTTTTCAATTTAGTTATGCAGCCATGCAACTCAAAATATGATGGATGCCCATGTTGTCTGCTCCAATAGCTGGGAGCTCCTGGTGAGCGGCCTGCCTCGTCTTCCTGGCCGACATCTTTTCACGCAACGTTTCTATCTCCCCATACATTAAGATGCTTATTGCTTGCTTGTTACGTTCACCCAATGAAGCAGAATTCCAAGAATATTGCAATCAGTTATTTTCGGTGTGAAAGAGGCTTTATTAGGCTTTTAATTAGAACAGTGGTTCTCAACATTTTCTAGATCAGGGACCACTATCGGCTACTGTGTTAAGTGGTCAGATGTGTAGGCAGTGAGCATTTTCAGAGCATGTTTATTTTAATGATCAACCAATCGATTGTGTTCCGCCTTGGATCAATGGAATTAGCGTGTTATAGCCTATTTTAAGTACCTATATTTATTGGTATATATTTTATAACGGTTATATATAAGGTTAGATAATAAATACCATGGCATTTATGTGTACATTTATTGTCTCAGGTCGGCCCAACATAACTGTTTCATCCAAGGCACCCCTGAATTACATTGTTACTTTATCATATAGTAGGCCTACGTAATTGTTAATATTTCCTCCTAAGATACAGTATATGTGTCAAGAATAGTAGTTTCCATTACGACAATTAATTGAAAATAACTTCATACTTGACATTTAACACTTTGAGTGTCACCTGGTGGACAAAAGTGGTAGCACACGTGTGCCATGTGATTCGAGGCAATTTCACTATAACGTGCGTCCGGTTTGTTGCCATCTTGAATGTTATTAGCAATTGCGCTAATGCTAGTGAGCTAAGACAATGTCCATCCTTTCTCCAGAAAACGCCACTATTCCAATCGCGATGACCGCAAAATCAAAAACGAGCTCCAAACCTCACCGATCTGATCACCACCACGGACAGCGGCGTATCTTCAGAGAAAACAGCGTGGAAAGGCCGTGGCCAATAAGGAAGCTAATGGCGTTGCGTGCGCAACAACAGTGCTGGCGAACCCCAGTATCCCTATTCTGGGGGGTAAAATTCACCAAAAATAGCAGAACTACATGATCTCGTGGTATGTTGTGACTCGTTGTGAGCTTGTAGATCGGCTATTTTTGGCAAGGTTTGGTGGTCCGTCTTACTATAGAGGGTTTAAGTGTTTAATAAGTGGTAACGGAGGGTTTAAGTGGTTAAACTGAAGTAATGTTTAATTCCAGATATTATCAAAGTATTCTGCGGGTCACACCACCCACTTTAAGAACCACAGCATTAGCACACCCACAGGAGAAGGACTCACCGCGGGTCCGCTCAGAGTTTCTGCAGGAAGCGGAGCACAAAGTCTCGCATGACAGTGCGCAGCATCTGGTCGTTGCACTCGATGTGCGTCACACCCTCCTCCAGCCGGATCTTTGTGTCATCCGTCTCCAGGTCCAGCGTGTGTCCGTTGGCAGTCTCGTCCACCTTCACCTTGATGCCGTTCTTGTGCAGCGTGGCCAGGAGAGCTGCCAGAGGCACAGCGCCGCTGAGGAGGGGTCTGGGGGCCAACACCACCTCCACTGGGGGCTCTTCTACTGCACGCTTCCTCTTCTTGCTGGGGGGAGCTGCCACTGCTGCCGTTGGCGGGGTGCTGGGCACCAACTGCAGCGTGTGCTTGTTATCCTTGGACTGCAGCACGGCGGTCACGGGCGCCACCGAGACGCCCGGCGTGATTTCGGAGCGCACTAATGATCTGGCCAGCTCGGGCAGTAGGTGGACGCGTTCGTAGCACCTCTTGAAGGGCAGGCTGAGCACGGAGCAGCGTCGGTAGGGGATGGGAGGAGGCTGCAGCTCCAGCATGAGGTCTGAGCGGTGGGAATGGGACGGGGGAGGCCGGGTGTACTGTTCTGGACACACCACACGGAGAGGCTGCACCTCCTTGAGCAGCTTGGACACCTGTTTGAAGTTGAGCCGTTTGTCAATGGGACAGTAGTAGCAGTTCATGGCCAGTGGCTGGTAGGGCGCCAGGGCATCTGGGTCGCGGAAATCCGGCTCAATGAAGATGATGCTGTTGCGGCTCGACTTTCCCCACAGTTCCATGAAGTGGACCACGTCTCCGAAGCGCAGAGAGGGGTGTCCGGTGAACACCACACATGGCTGGCGGAACTCACTGCTGAATTTTCCGTGAATGCTGGGGTAGTGCTTCAGTTTGTTGCTCCGGATCAGCTCGGCGTGAAGGAAAGGAGGCTCTGGAAGGTAGACCTTGGATTGTTTGTTGTGGCAAAGCCATTCAGGGAAGATCTGGGAGAATTCAAGTGAGCTGTTGGCGACAGGCGAGATGAAATAGAAAGGCGTTGTTCCCAGGTTGGCGCTCTCGATGAACTGGTGCAAACAGTCAAACAGGTCATAGATCGCCCCTGACGGGTAGCACGGCACCAGCACGTTGCCCCCTGCTCGAATCGTCATCGCCAGCTTACTGCAGAATTCTCCCAGCATCCCGTCTGGTTTGGAGGTGGGCGTCTGGATGAGGCCCGTCAGAATCAGAACATCGCTGTTTTTCAGGGAGATCTTGTCCATGGGCTGTGGGTGTGTGTTGGTGAGAACGCAGGAGCCAGACATATAAGCCACTTTCTCATGATGCGATTGGATGATCCAGTTGGAACTTCCCAATGCGTGGCCAGAGCTAACGGGTGAGACCTGCACTGCTCCGAATAATTCCACGTTCTGCGAATAGAACACGAGCTGCACTTTCCTGAGGGCGGAGTTGACCTCTTGCATGCTGTAACATGTCTTCCATGTCTGCGCATCCACGGCGCCCTTCAGTGGTGCGGGGAGCATCTGCTGCATTTCCTTGTGCTTCCAGCAGGTGGCAGACTGAGTTTTAGGGACTCTCTCCATGAAGTGGACCAGTTCCTCCATCAGCAGTCTGCCGATCTGCAGAGTTGGCTCTGTGGCGTACACGGTCCCGCTGAAGCCGGTGTTCTCCGTTATGTACGGCAGGGCCATCATGCAGTGGTAGTTGGAGATCAGGATGACGTCGACGGTAGACAGATCCAGGAGCTCTCTCTCAGGAACACAGAACTCCGGCTGCGCGTCCACAAACACTCTACCCTCACACACCTTCAGCTCCTTCTCCATGCTTAGCATTCCATCCTGTGATACCCAGCCGGGCAGTTTGGAGAGCCTCGGGCTATGTACCAGAGGCAGGGGCAGGAAGTTAAGGACAGAGGTGGCATCCAGTCCGCAGTCCAACATGATGGTGGTGGACTTGAATTTGAGGACATTGCAAGGGAAATTTGGGTGACCCGACAGACAGTAAAGTTTCATGTTGTAGGCCTAGTTGAAAACATTCATTATGAGGTTTAGGCGAGCCGGCTTCGCTAGAACATCTTAGTTGAGTGTATTTAAGAATACATTGTTTTGTTTCCAGTTAGATTTTATTGATGTTGAGGCAATGATTACATCACCTGGATTCTGCCAAATATGGACATGCCTTAAATCACGGATGGTTTATTTGTACTTTTTCTATGCACCTCGAAGATGACAAACTACTGTATTGATCAGGTCCAAATGCCTTGTGCACACTGACAGTAAGCCAAGGAATTAAATTAAATCCTTAAAACCACCATTATAATCAATATGCCCATATATAGTGTTAAATACAACTAAGGGAAAGGACTGTTATCCAAAGATTAGGTTTAGGGCAGATACAGGGATCTCAATAAGTGGTATAAAAGAGACAGACAGACAGACAGACAGACAGACAGACAGACAGACAGACAGACAGACAGACAGACAGACAGACAGACAGACAGACAATGTAGGCATTTAGCAGACACTCTTAATCCAGAGCGATTTACAGTAAGCAAAGAAAACAATAAGATACAGTACATCAGACTGATACAGAGATCTCCCTACAGTATAAGGGACACATGTACAGATATATAGGCATGAAAGGGACAAGGACAGACAGATGCAGATATCTCCAAATATGGGAATAAAAGTGACACAATCAGACACAAAGATCTCCATAATGCATAAAAAGAGATATTATGGGTACAACTGGTATTGGATAACCAGGTGGGGCACATGCATTCCTGGCTTGCATCGTTCCCTAGTACCGTAGTCTATGGTCTAGCCTATCTATGAATTCACTGAATCTCTGTTTGAGTCTGTCTGTCCCGGGCATAACTCGGATGCATGTCCTTTATAGGCCTATACTATAATCCTACTAGATCCCAGGGAATTACATATGGCCACCAAAGATCACGGGATCTATTTAATGTGAAGGGGCAGGTGACACAGTAGTTTAACCATGTAGTCAAGGGATGTGAGATCTATTGAATGTGAAGGGGCAGGTGACACAGTAGTTTAACTATGTAGTCAAGGGATGTGTGAGCTGCCTCGCAAACAAGCACTGAATGTTGCTACCATAAGAGCTGAGAATGATACTTGGTACTCAGACAGGCCTTGATTCACTGCATTCACTGATGAACTCCAGAGCTATAGACCTGGGCCTCAAACACGGCGAGTAAAAATAATGATGGAATAAGTAATACATTTGCCATCGAATTACACCCTTAAACACATGGCAGTTAGCCTACCCTGAATGTAATGAAGCCTGAAACCTTCTCAATACATCTTGGCAGAATGTATCATAATTATCGCAGGACCCAGCTCAAATACAATGTAAGGAAGTATTTCTCTGCATAATGATGACAAATGTTAGTCCAACACGATTATACCCCCTCTCACTCATGGTTTTGCCCCCAAAACGCATACACATAAAATATATGATTACATTCACACAAACCCAATAGCATTAATCTCAACAGACACATAACTCCTCCCAACGCATTGCCCCCTGGCAAACAATTACTGATGACACAATAACAGAATAATAGCAAATTATAGGCAAGCTTTTGGGCATGCGGAGAAGTCTCTCCCCAGCTACTATGAGTGCCCAGGGATGCTACAGTATCTATTGAATACTCCTTAGTTAGCAAAATAATAGCTTGTTTTTAGTTTTTTGGTGCGTTTTTATTAACTGATTCATCTTTTTTACTATGCTGCTGACTTTGAAGGACACATAGCCATAAAAACAGTAAGGGCAAGTGGTAATAGAAGGCTGGAGGAGACAGGTAAAGTTATGAAGCATGGCATAATGTAGAAGGTATAGGGGTCTTTGTCACTGGCTTAGTCACCAGGGGTTCCTAAATGTTTCCCCGCCAATGACCCCCAAATAGCCGTATATCCTCCAGCTGTATTGTGATTAGGGTTAAAGATCCTTTAGGATTTTAACGATTCCAGTTCCTTAACGATTCCCTCTTAACGGTCCAATTCGTTAACGGTTCCAAATCCAATTAACAATTTCACCTCTCACCTCTGGAACTCCCTCCCCCCTGATATTAGAAACATGGACTCTATCACCATTTTCCAAACCCACCTCAAATCCCACCTGCTTAAACGGGCTTATGGCTGACCTCTGCTGTCTTCTGCTGCAAGCTGTACTTTACTTTTTGCTTTTGCTTTTAATTGTGTTTTGTATCAACTGTTTTTAAACCTGTAGGGCGACCTTGAGTGCCCTGAAAGGCGCCTTATAAATAAAATGTATTATTATTATTATTATTATTATTATTATTTCTATAGGGGGTTCCAAATGGACCCTAACGCAGGTCTGTAACTCTGAGTGTACAAATGGAACCAAATGGACCCGTAACGGTCCATTTGGTTCCATTTGTAAATCCAAGAGTTATGATGGTCTATAAAATGTAAAAGTTTGAGAACCACCAGTATTGTAATTGCACAGCAGACGTGCAGTCTATATATACTGACATAATCGTTAGTTAGAATGTATGAGGCCTCACGTCGGCTTCACGTCTAAATGACATGGCTATTGACATGCATTGGGCACTAGTCTTCAAGTTATATATTACGAACACTGCAATTAAGGAATAATCTCAAGCGTCCACAGTAAGGTAGCTTTTTTGAACTGTGAATTGAATTTCTCTGTATGAAGGAATAGGGAGAGTCCAAAGTTTGACTCACTCGTTTTAAAAATGAAATATCTAAAAAACAACAAAACATTTAAAGGTAAAGTGTCCACAGTAAGGTGGTGTTTTTAATTTGTGAGTTAAGTGTTGAGTCTCCAGGTAAAAGTACGAAGAAGTTTCGACACCAAAATCCACCATTGATTTTAAAAGTAAAATATCCCGAAACCTACTCAGAAAAGTACCCAAGAGATTCTGCACGACGCCACAGTAAGCTGAACGTCCCCACAATAATAATAATAATAATAACACAAAAAGCGATAGGGGTAATAATAATAATAGTTGGATCTTTCCAATAAGCCTCCCTGAGGCCCACCCTTGGAGTTGGGCGGAGGGGGGTTTGGGCGGGGGGGGGGTTTATACAACCTGTATCTTAGGAGGAAGTAATTCATTATAGTCTCCATTAGGAAGTGTGTGTTGGACTAAATTAGTCAAGCTGCTTCATGACCTTCCAGCAGTCACAGTTGAACTTAGACAGGATGAGTAATGATTCACTCTCTGTGTGATCTTCATGCGCCATGATGGGACATACATTCTGTGTCCGTCACACTTCATCTTTTAATATCCACCTCCATTAGCCATGCACAGTTAACAGGAATATCCACCCCGCCACCAAATCTACAAATAGTACACTATCACGCTAACAGTCACCAATTTATGATGATGAATTCTTCCTGACTTTTTCATGTCAAGGACCCCCAAACTAATGTGTATTCTGTCCGTTGCCGCCATTTGAAAAATATGTTGTGCCAAAGAGAGACCCCCATACAAGATGTGTTGTTAAAATGTTTTAAAAATATTCCAAATTGTTAAAACATCATATATATATATATATATTACAAACAGCCAATGTATAGGTTTAAAGTGGCTAAACTGATTTTAAATGTATGCTGCATGCCTATTATCTCACCTCAATTAAGGACCTTTAGGGTCCCCACTTTGAGAACCACTGATCGACATGTCCGTGCGTGTGTGTGTGTGTGTGTGTGTGTGTGTGTGTGTGTGTGTGTGTGTGTGTGTGTGTGTGTGTGTGTGTGTGTGTGTGTGTGTGTGTGTGTGTGTGTGTGTGTGTGTGTGTGTGTGTGTGTGTGTGTGTGTGTGTGCGTGCGTGCGTGCGTGCGTGCGTGCGTGTGTGTGTGTGTGCGTGTGCGTCCAGGTGGGAGGCCACACCATGCTGCCCATCCGCTGGATGCCTCCAGAGAGCATCATGTACAGGAAGTTCACCACTGAAAGTGACGTGTGGAGTTTCGGCGTCATCCTATGGGAGATCTTCACTTATGGAAAACAGCCATGGTTCCAGCTGGCCAATAACGAGGTACGGAAATTCATCCTTCATTCATTGATGTGTATGGCTTAGGAATGTGTGGGAGATGACACATTGTCTTTGGTATGACCCCGGCCAAAATGATACATTATCACAACGTACAATAAATATATTTAAATGACCATGACTCAAAAGCTAACATTATTTTATAGGCATTTAGAGGTACTTCGGGGACAATACAACGACCGTAATTAATCGCGGGTTCGACCCAGAGGCGTATCTACAATAAGGCGAGGACAGGCATCCGTCCGTCTGTCCAAATCCATTTCTGCCTGGCCAGAATCCATACACTGAGGACAAAAACAAGATCTGAGAACTATTAGTGGACAACGCATTGGCCGTTGCGGTAGATCACGACCCTCAATCACCCATTCGAATGCAAATGCATGCCTTTCAGCCTTTGCATCCTACTGTCTGGCAGTTTCTTTGAAAACCTTTAGTGCTACTGATTGTGCGCGGGGGGACGACAATTAACACATCTTGCCTGACCAAAATGTAATTCCTGGAAACGCCAATGGTTTGACCCCTTCTGATCCAGCACTAATAATAACACACTGAGAATGCCATTGAAACCCTTTGAAACAGAGTGTCTGTGTCATTTTAGAATTTAGCATTGGCTGTTCAAAATATAACCTTAATGATGCCGTGTGTGAAATGGAATTGGCCTCTTTTCACACCAGAGTTCAGATGTCATCTGTATAGTTCAAATACATCTAAATTAGTCTTGTGTATACTGACTTTTATCAAGCGTGGCTTTTGTATTATTTACGCTGGGTGTGTGTGTGTGTGTGTGTGTGTGTGTGCACACGCGTGTGCGTGGTTGTTAGAGGGTTCCAACAACTAGGGATGCCCAAAAAGGAGGCAAAAAGTATTGCGCCGTCATATATGGCGGATACGCTGTTACTTATACCCATAGAGTACTGAGTGACATGCCTATTGTATCATGAAAACACATTCCATGATTTTGCAGATGTAACTATAATATGTGTCCTTGTAAGCATATCCTTTGTGTGGACATAAATAAATAGTTAACGTGTGTGTGTGTGTGTGTGTGTGTGTGTGTGTGTGTGTGTGTGTGTGTGTGTGTGTGTGTGTGTGTGTGTGTGTGTGTGTGTGTGTGTGTGTGTGTGTGTGTGTGTGTGTGTGTGTGTGTGTGTGTGTGTGTGTGTGTGTGTGTGTGTGTGTGTGCAGGTGATAGAGTGCATCACCCAGGGCAGGGTGCTGGAGCGTCCCCGGGTCTGTCCCAAGGAGGTGTACGACATGATGCTGGGCTGCTGGCAGAGGGAGCCGCAGCAGCGTCTCAACATCAAGGACATTCAGAAGATGGTGTTTGCCCTGATGAAAGCCACGCCCGTATACCTGGACATACTGGGATAGACACGGAGACGAGTGGAGAGAGGAGAGTGATGTGAGTGAGACGGCTGTTAGACTGGACTAGATCCTGACGGGACTGGGACGGAGATGGACCAGAGTGGAACCGGATGGAGTAGATGATCTTCACTAGAGTTAAAAAAAAATGAAGATTGCATTGCAGTACAATATAGACTCAATTGGACCTCGTTAAACTTCAGTGATCTGGTCTAGGCTGACCGTGTCCCTGGTTCTCATCTCCCATTCATTTGAAAACTGGACATCAGTAGACTTTGAATGGACTGTGTATTGGATTGAGTCAAACGTGGAGATTCTGTTTATCTGGCCTGGTTTGGGTCTGGATGGCTTTATTTTGTTTCCCTGGTCATTGTACCAGCCTTAACATCTAGCCTGTGTTCTATCAAAACCTGGATGTAATTTGACCTGGTTTTAAGACAGATGTATTTCTGTATACCACTCTGGATGTATCCTGGGCTGGACCGGTACAGCTTGGTTTGAACCAGAGCCATCATCATTCAAATACCCCTCCCTGGATTATATTAATTTCACCTGGCCCAGAAATGACCCGGCTCTTATTTATCTAGCTTTCGACAGCCTTGGCAAGTCTGACGAATCTTGACATAGCCGTGTGACCGTGTCTAAAGATTTGTGTCACCAATCGTTTTTCCTGGATTATATTTGTTTAACTTGCTTACGGCCTTAGTTACTTGGCCCGGAATTGGCTGGTCTGTTCCAGGATGATCACTGGAAACATGTGTTGGCCAACAGAAACACTGGAAAATCCTCTTAGACTCCCACTGTGTGTAAATGAGCAATGGTTTTTGGGAAGCTCAGCATGAAACGTGTTATAAGTTACATTGACAAGACACCACTCTGTGTGTGTTCCGGATGGCAAGACTACTACAGTATATAACATAGTTACTTAGTGGCTAAAATCTTATCCAAGCGACTGTTTGTCCAAGAGTTTAAGACATCTGCACGGCTTGTCAATTCTAGAGCCATCGATGGCGACATGGCCAGGTCGTGCTACAAGGACGCCATGCTGCTGCTCCTTCTCTAGAACTGAACGCTGATTTATACTTAGTTGTGCGTCGGTATCATGACGGCGAAACTGAGCATCTGCTACTTTTGACGTGTGGCACCGACGCTATAACAGTATAACTGAAGCTTAAGACCTGTTGACTGGAAACATAAACCAACACTCTCCATAGTGTCATCATGGTGAGACAATATTCTAGATAAGATAGAACACATTACTTGCCATCCGACCTGAAGGCTGTATCTGCAACATTCAAATTCTATTCTATTTCCTGATCGTTTTCAGTATCTACTGGTCTGGTATCTACTCGTCGGGTCTGATCCATTTCTGGACAATCCTATTCTCTTTTTGATGTTCCAAAACAAAGTCTGGGATCTTACAAAGTTACTGTGTTACCACTTTCTTCGGACAAACTACCGTGTTGTACCATAGTGATGGCTTAACGCTTAACCATATGGACGGGCCTTACTGGAACCAGAAGGTTCAGGAGCAGGACTGGACAGCTGTTTGTCATCTGCACGTATAGGCAACTGGGGTGTCCATGGGACTCACATTGAAGATGTCCGTTTTGGCTGGTTGTTTTAATGCAAGCACAGAAGGAACCAAATCCAAACTGAAATATTGTGGAAATGTTGTCGTCGTAGCCTTGGACCAAGACTGTATTTCTGTCATTCTTCGACACGAACCCCAGATAGACACTGGCAGTCCATGTTTAATGTTTAATAGCCATAGCTGTTACGCAATCGTACAGTCCGTTTGAGTTATGTATTATGTATGGAGAAGTATCTATACTTCTCCATACATAATACATAACATATACAGAATTCCAGTGGATATTTGCGGTTATAGTGTCCAAGACTGACAGAGATAGATGCATGTCAGAATTGATGATAATAATAATAATAATAAAACTAAAACTAAATAAAGAAACAACACCTCTTTCTGTATTGGTGCAAGGCTATGTCATCGTTACAATCACTGTCCACAGTCAGGACCTCGACCAATGCAAAGACTTAGGGCAGTTGTATCTTTACATGGCAGTAAAGTCACAGTCACAGCATGAGAACAGGAACAGCGTGTCTTTGTCAACTACTGCGATCAGAAGAGCTAACATCTTTGGAACCATGTGCGAAAACAAAACGGTGTGTGATCCATTACAACTGCTGTGCCCCATAGTGCTGGTCCTGTGTCTAATTCTTACTTCTGTCAAACATACTTAACCGTTCTGTATGGAAACACCTGTCTTTGGTGATGGTCCCACGTTTGCCCGCTTAGTTGTCACGTGTGCAAGGACCTTGACCTTGACCTGACCTTCCAATCCTTGAGCCTAGAAGTGTGGCCTGACTCACTGTCTGTCGCCATAGAGATGGACCCAAGTGCCTCCTACTTCTTTCTAAACACTGGAAACAAAAGCAGTCTTTCAAAAATAAGAAAAAAAAGCACTTTTACATTTTGTTTACCTGCTAAAAATGTACATTTGCTGTAAACGTGTCTCTTTTTTCCTACAAACTACTTTCAGTATTGCAAAAAAATTATGAAAAACAAAAAACAAGGATAAAAGGAAAATAATATAGAAAAATGAAGAGGAACTGAAAACCCTGGACGAACGGTTTGCTTTTTTCGTAACCTTTGCAGCTCGACAAGATCAAACTACCCAAGGTGACACTTTCAGTTCTCTTTTTATAAATATATATTCTATATATTTTTTAATTTATTTTTATTTTGAATCAAAGTGTGGATGTCTGCCATGCTCCAAAGCCATTGGAACATTCTGTCGCCGGGGCAGAAATAAACTGATCACCACTTCGAAGAAATGCGATTGGCTGGGACGAGCCCTTGACATGATTGCTTGAAGGAAGCCTTAGTGCACTGGAATCTACTGGGATCTACTCTCTGACTAGAGATTATAAAAGGATTGGCAGTAACAGCTTTAGGAACTGAGATTTCTCAAGTCCAAGGACACAAAAGGAGAAATTACCAGTCAATGAACAAAAACGTGTTAATTTAAAATGGCTGTATATAATGTAAATTCCTATGTCTCAAGATATGTTAAATTATTTCATTTTTTCTCGTTTAGATTATTTTTTTGCTTCTCAGTGTGTTGTTAAATAGTTAAGTGAAAGCCAATAGATATTTTGATAATGTTTTATTTTCATTTGCTATTACTGTTATTATTTACTTTGTCTGATCATAGAGTGTGTGTCAGTCGCCACTTTATCAAAATAATCTACCAATCATACGTTTTTCAATTCATGGTAATTGTTTTAAAATTTTATGTTTTGATGAGGTGCAGAAAGGGTAAGAGTCAGTAAGTGAAAAATGTGAATTATTATTATTAGAGAGACAGTATTTTATCAAGCTACTTGGAGTAAAAGTCCTGCTTCAGGATCAGTAATTTTAACCACCTATTTAACACTTTCAACATTTGGTTTTCTTTGCATAATGTTGTTTTGTTTGTCTCACCTCCTTTTTGTCATTTAATTATCTTATTTGTTCATGCTGTACATAGACAATTGGGCATACATTTTGTTTCCCCTAACGCATCTTTGCTGCCTGACATCCAGGTTAAAAATGTACTTGTCATGCAAACTTTTCTGTTTATGTTTCCAACCTTTGCCTCCGCATACCAGGATTGGCCACTAGAAAGCCTCTTAAAACAACTGACTACCTATCATACCCTTTTGGCTACAGTCATGACAACATTCGTTATTATTAGTATTATTTATCATTTGAGGGTATGCACCACAACATCCGGAGTGTTAATTTAATATGAGCGTGTAAAAGGTCAGTCTGTTTACATTAAGACTCATGATCTTGTGGTGTAGCACTAGCACTAGCATAGCAAGCATGGATAAACATATAAGCTACACTATTCATCATGACTTCGAAGGCACACTTGCTCTGAGAGGCTTGATACAAAAAAAAAACAATCATGTTGCTGTATGCTCTGCCAGACTGAGTAAAATGCCTAATGTACAAAGTGATGATTATTATGTGATATCATAATGATGACCCCCACTCATGTAGTCGTAGTCCCCCCCCACCCACCCCATCCCCAACTCACCCTGCCTGTCCCCCAGTCATATCTACTTCTCTAATTGTCCTACCATTACAGCTGCTTTTCCACTAAAAGGCACCAATTACAGAACTGGAAAAAGCATATACATAATTATTTATGTTTATTATTTATGCTGCAGCCTAAGTGATGATGCCGTCATTGTTGTTTAACCACTTGAACCTGAGCATCCCTATTCTGGGATTGGGATCTTAACCTGGCCAAAATAGTTAAACCATTCGGGAAAGCACATTAAACTGTGCCTAATTTGATGGAAAAAGTGTACATTTGTCAACAAACCTTTGCTAACTAAATGCTAAAAGCATGGACCAGATGACCTACAGTAGCAATCTGTCATAATATGGTATCATTATGGCAAACATCTGTTTGCATCAATGCTTGTAATCTGGCATAGGCCTACATGTTTAGAGGACACGCCGCAGTAGTGTTGCATCGTTTATAACGCTTTGGACAGTACCAAACTAACCAAAGAATCCACACGTGTAACTGCAACCTACTGTACCTTAACGCTGAGCTTATCACTCATCAGCCACACTGCCGGTGTATGTTATATTATATTACTGCACTTCAACCTGTGCACTTGTGGCTCTGTGGTTATACTTTTCTGGTCCTGTGATTTTGGCAGTTTTTTCAAGAGAAAACCAAGGGGCGTTTTATGAGGTATGTTTCTTCTGAACAAAGGCACAGCACTCAGAGTGCCGCAGCCCCATTACAGTGCGTGAAGGAACCATTCGTTATGAAAACAGAGCCACTCTATCTCAACAATAAAGGATCGCATAACAATAGATGGCATTTTTACTTTAGATGAGAATATGCTTCTTGTTGCATTTTCTTCTTAACACATAACTGAAGCTTTGACCTGAGTTGTCTGTTGGAGTGGCTCATTATAAAGGCTGATTTATATCTTCAACAAGTGTCGTTCGACAAAGATCATGTTTGTTCAGCTAGAAAATACACTTTTCCCTCAATTGAAAATGACATCTTTGAGTAAAATTGTTTGATAATGATGTATGTAGAGAACATCCAGACAAGGTTACCTTCAAAAATCTAACGCATGCACGCACGCACACACACACGCACACACACGCACACACGCGCACACACACACACACACACACACACACACACACACACACACACACACACACACACACATTGTTTCTCTACAATGTATGTATTATTGCTACTGCATCACACATTTTCTCTCCCTACATCTGCCATTGTCCACCTTTATTTTGCTCTTTTCAGGGCTCTCATTCTTTCCCGCCTGTTTATTTCCTCTCCCATCCTCCATCGCCCCATCCTGCCTGTGTTTGGCTGTGTCATGTTTTCCATACAAAGTATTTAAGCTCAATAACAGGTCAGTGTTAAATGTTAAAACTGTCATTACTCGATCTGCATAAAATCTCTCTCTCTCTCTCTCTCTCTCTTTCTCTTTCTCTCTCTCTTCCGGGTAATGTGAGAAACTGTCGTATAACCACCTCCATGCTATCGTTTATAACTCTATGTATTAGAATAATTTGACAACTTATACAATGTCTTTTTAAAAAGCTGAGATGTGGACTTTTAAGAGGTCTCTGTCTAGGATTCTGATACTTCAAATTAAAAGTTGCTTCATCTTTGAACGTCTTTATTTGTTTCTTCATTTTCAACAAGCTTCTGTTGAAATAAAGGACAAAATGTACTGCATTTCTTCTTACAGGCTGTTGAATATCCATTTTACTCACATCATTTATATACAGTGCAACATTACATAATGTGACTACAAATAAGATGTTTAGAGGACCATAGTAAGTAAAGCATTAAGTACAACATCCATTGGAATCTAAGCAAACATACAGTAGGAGTCCAAAATGGTCACCCAAAATGGCTGTACTTAGGAGCCATGATTAGATAGATACCTTTATTAATCCCGCAGGGGAATTTCATTCGCCCAGTGTCAGCATAGCAGAGTTACAGGTACAAAGAACTACACTACAGCATACAATGGTGCATACTACCTATACTTGTAACTGCTGCACTATGCAGGAAAACAACACAAGGTTACAGTGTCATTCGAAATGAAAGCCTGGGTATCGAGGCTACAGTGTCATTACCGTATGCATATCTATCTCATTCCCAACACAAAACAAAGTGTCCATTTCAATCAGTGCAATGCGAAAGCAAAGTACGTGTTTATCATTTCAATACCCGGAGGTTCTCAAACTTTTTTAATTTCAAAGACCACCACAACTCTGAGAGTATCTGATGGTGATGGTTTGCATATTTGACTCTGAGAATGTGGTGATGGTTTACAGTACACATTTAACTCTGAGAATGTACAAAATGAATGCAAGCCGTGAGGGTAGTGGGTACACTGAGGATTTTACTCTGTAACATCTGATTTGCTTACAAACAATTAAATTATCCACATCATCCACGAGAATTGAATTATGATACATAATAAATATGCTTAAATTAATGAAGGATGAACCGATGAAGGTGTACTCTCGGAATCGCCATGGGGTTTAATTTGATCCTTTACCCATTTTGGGCAGGAACCCCTTTTGGTGTTTTAAACATTATGTTATAATTTAGCTATTGAAAAATAGCAGATCTACAAGCTCATAGCGCGCTACGAGCTTGTAGGTCTACTATTTTTGAAAAATCGTGAAAATAAATTTAAATTTCGAGGTCAGGCCTAAATGGATTAAAGGACTGAATGAAACTAATTCCTGCATACGTGCTGGCTGAGCTTTTCAACCATTTTCCGTGCACCACACACTGGCACACAGCGTGCATCCAAGTTTGCGTCCCCCTTAATCCATGCATGCTTTCAGTGCAGTTTATATTCTTACAAAATCTCTTTCCTCTCTATTTTGTCTGTTAACGGTGCAGCTTTTGAGCACTGTTAAGTTGCCTGTGCAATTGTGCACGCTTTACTTCAAAATTGGCTTCTCTTCATGCCCGCCCTTTTCAAGTCACGCACGAACGCATTCCATCCGAGCGATCAGCGGCAGCTCCCCGTCTGCCGCAGGTTCTGTGTCACATTGCATTATGAAAGACGCCTTGACAGTGGTGGGAAAAGTACTCACATTACTTGAGTAAAGGTCATGGCAGTATAGAAATACTGTAAGTAACAAGGTGGAAAGTAGGCTACTCATGTAGAATGTCTCAAGAAATGTATACAAATATTATTTTGAAAAATAGCAGATTTGAGCTTGTAGAGGCAATGTTCACATAGCCGGAATGTTTGTTCAACTGAGAGTGTACAGTTTAATTAACAATGAGGGATCACACAGCTGCACTTTGTGCCAAACAGTGAAAACCACCATTGCAAACGGTTAGGAAAAACAGAGAGATGTGTTGTGTGAGTGGTTACCACCGCAGCGTGACATGTTGTAGTTTTCAGTGGTCACCTCTTCGGCGAAAACTGGACTATGCATAGGCCTTAAGGGCCGATTCATACTCCTATTTTAGAGCCGAATAAAAGTCGGTTCGGCTCTGTAGTGCCAACTATGTGACGTCTTTGGCTCTGACGAGCAAAAATAATTTCGGCACTACAGCGCCGAAACAGCGGTAAAATAAGAGTATGAATCGGCCCTAACACAGACCAGGCTTTCCTCCGAGGTGGAAAGCCTGGTGACGCCGACGAAAGGTTAAGTGGTAACTAGCCTCGGTACCAGGCTTTCATTTTTGTTGGTGCAAAAATTGAAAGCCTGGAGGAACGCATTGGCCGCTCTGGTCTAAAAGTGGGAGTCAACCCTTCCGGGTGGGCGTCGCTCCAAATTATGTGACGTAGCAATGCACTAGGGGGGAGAGGAGGGGCTGGGGGTGACGGACAGATCGATGAGATCCAATCAGGGCGTGCGCAAATCTCAGCCGCGACCCGCCCCTCTAGACCAGAAACCTAACACGTTAGCTCAGGCTAAGTGGTAACCTAACCGCAAGCACGGGAGCAAACCTAAACCTAACCGCAAGCACGGGAGCAGTGCATGTTCGGACAAATGGGACTTTGGATCTATGGGCAGTTCCCAGGTTAAGTTCCCCTCACCCTTCCTCGTGAAAGGACTGCCCATTGCTCTGCCCAGTTGTTTACTTAATGGTCTAGCTCTGACGCAATCAAAACTTTTCAGATTGTTTGATATGGCACTGCACTGGATATAACAGCAAAGCTTGATAATAGATAATGCCTACAACATAATAGTTATTGGATTACATTTGTGCACTCCTAGAGTTACAGATATGTAGGTTATGTAAGGGTACATTTGGTTCAATCATTTTGCTCTGTGTTGCACAAATGCATTACTTAATTAATTAACTTATTGAGAATGGCATGGGTTCACCTAGTTTATTCTTTTCCAACTGCAAATAGAGAAAGAAATGAACTTGCCAGTATGAACTCCAAAATAAAACCTAGATTGAGTAATGGTAATGCTCATTGCTCTCTTCGGATACTCAGTGAGTGAGTCTTATTTTGAAGAGCCGGCCATTACAGGAAGTGCGATAGTTTCGCCTGGTGCTAGGGAAATCAAAGCTGTGCTGAGTGTATGGAACGTTTAGGATTATTTATTATTTATCAACGTTGTTTATCAACACCACGCTGCCACGCAATATGGAAACTACTATCTTTCTTTTAAACATCTATTGCAGTAGTGGTGAGTCTCATGGATTGTTTGCTTCTCTCTCTCTCTCTGCTTACTTTCCCTCACAATCTCCGCCCTCTCTCTCTGTTGCTACGGTGCTAGTTGCTACACTGCGCCTGGGTAGCCATTGCTCACACCTGTTGTGGTTTGATATTGAGGGGGAGGACGTCACTTTATGTTTGACTTTATTTATGGCCGTTTTTAGCCCAAGGAGTGGGCAAAACTAATGCTTGGAATGGATTCAGAATGATGAAAAACCCCTAGTTTGACACGTCACATGATACTGAAATTTAGAAAATATTGCTTTTAGGTTGTCAATGGTGGCATCTTGGGTATTAGCAGTGAGCAGATTACGGTAGATTGTTTATCCTGGCTAGTAGACCTAATGTCCTGTCAAAATCAGGTGAGAAACAAAAAAAATCCAATTTTGTCCAACCTCTGCCATTTAATTATTGGACTGCACACCAGGTGGTCTAATTAAGTATTACATGTATAGACACATCAAAACAGAAAACATACAAAAATCCTCTTTTAAAATACATTACAATAAAAAACAAATGACAGTAATGACAGTAATACATTAGAATTTAGAATACATTATAAAATTTTACTCACCACATTTAAGTGTTATAAATGACTATAGGTCTTGCTCCAGCCTATATCTCAGACCTATACTGCCCCCTTATATACCAGCCCACAGTCTGAGATCCTCCAATAAGCACCCCTTATCAAAGGGCCCCCTGAACTCAACAGGTCGCATAGCCTTTGCCTTTAGGGCCCCACCCTCTGGAATGCATTGCCCCAGGAAATCAGGCTTGCTGAGTCGTTTCCACTTTCCTCGTCTTACATCGCTCTTTTATGGACTACCGGTATCTTTTAATCCTAATTTCTCCTGATTGTGTTTACTGATTGTTCCTCTGCCTTAAGATTCTTTATTGTCTACCAAATTGTTTGTTTGCTTGTATTTGAATGACTCTTTTGCATTGTTTTAAAATGTCCTGTTTTGTGTGATGTTTTACTGTTATTGTTTCTTTTGTGAAGCACTTTGTAACGCTGTTTTAAAAGGTACTATATAAAGCTTTATTATTATTATTATTATTATTATTATATACAGTAGATTCACAAAAAAGCGCTCCACTATCTTTCCCCAGACTAATGACACTCTGGGGGAACCTTTTCTAATATAACTTTTGTCTGCTGCTTAAAAGACCTCAGATTGATTGTCAGTTTGACACTGGTTTCGAGGCAGTTCCACTGGCTCCTATGTCATTGCAACTTCATTTTTTTAAAAGCAGGATGGCGAGATTTGCTACACTGGCTCTCGTGAAAAACGGTGTACTTATATCGGGACCTCGCCATATCTGATCTTGTGAACCAACCCAGCCATGGTACCCCTGGATTCTACTGGGAGCCAATTTAGCTCTCTAAACTGGTTGCTACCTATGGGTTCTGGGGCCCAACCTATAGTAGGCATATGACCCTTGATCCGTCCATTCTGACCTGACTTTATCTTTGAGGGATTTGATTAGGCCCTCAAACCATGTATGTATGCAAAATCAAAACATTTAGTTTCTAAGTAGGCTACCTTAATGTCCGTGCCAAAAACGTTCAGAGTCCAGAGACCTTGCTGTACTTTACTGCAGGCATATTGCTTTGGCAATGTAAGCAAATGTTTTCTCATGCCAATTTGGATTGAATTGAAGTACATTATGTAAGTAAGTAAGTAAATTAATTAAAGTAAAGTAAATTTTAGCACCTTTTGAAAATTTTAATCAATGTTACAAGATGCTGTACAATTTACACAATATAAACAATCAAGTTAAATTGAAATAACATAACAGTGTAAGCCCTCCACCCTTGTGGAGGGCTGACTGTATTGCAGGTATAGTGACTGTCACTTCACCAGAAGGCTTGTGAATATTAACAGCAAGCTGTGGACCTGATGTGTCCAAGGTGGAGCCCAAAGCCTTATCTATTTAATTTCCTGTCTTGGCAGAGTCTACCAGGTCTGGAAGATTAAGCTCTCAATCCATCAATCGCCTTCTGGTGTGTGTGTGTGTGTGTGTGTGTGTGACACAATGTGTGTGTGTGTGTGTGTGTGTGTGTGTGTGTGCATGCCCTTGCTCCCTATCCCCTCATTCCCATTTTTGCTCCATTCCTCTCTCCTCATTCCTTGCTCACTAGTCACTTCTTCGCTCCCTATTCCTTGCTGCCTTATCTCTCCATTCTCTTCTCCCTTCCATTCCCTTGCTTTGTTCCCATCATGCCTTGCTTCATCCCCATTCCTTGCTCTTCTGTTGCATGACTGAACAAATCCAACTATCAACATCAATATAATGTAGTAGTAGCGTCATACTGTACAGTAGAGCATCCTCAACTGTGTGGATGAAAATAGAATCACTGTTTTTAATTCAGGAGTCTTATGGCTCTGGGATATACCGGATCGAGATCCCATGCTCTGGTACCATTTGCCACATGGCACCAAAGTGAACGGTCCATTACTAGGGTGACTAGGATCTTTGATGATTATCCGTGCTTTTAGCCTGCTCCTCTGGGAGTACTGTGGTGTAGTTGGTCCTGCATGGCTAACAGCTCACCTCTTCTAGTGATGTGCTGCCTTGTGTTAGCCTCCCCCTGTGAAGCCCTGTGGTCGTACAGTATACTGAGCTTAGTTCTATAGCATACCAAGCAGCTAGACAGACATGCTCGCTATGGCGGTGGTTCTCAAAAGGGGCTTCCATATGGGGTCCCCACCCAGCAAAATTGTGTGCGTTCTCGTGTAACTGAGTGGTGCAATCCCCCCCCCCCCCCCTCATGTGAACTGAGTGGTGCAATCCCCCCCCCCCCCCCCACCTCTCTCTCTCTCCCTCTCTCTCTCTCTCTCATTAGCAGGCAGCAGGCACAGCACTATCCCTATGTTTCTGGCGCCCCCTACTGGTACTAATAAGTCATACTCGTGCTCAGATACACATAGGTAGGTAGGTAGGTAGGTAGGTACGCACGGGCATTGCTGGTTGTAGAAGTGGTTGCACCACTCAAAAAAATGAGAACGCAACGGGACTTTGCCGTTTTATCTGGAGAAGGTCGCCGTCTCAGAGAGGCCTCAAATCCATGGCGAACAACCTCTTCAGTCTGAGGAAAAAAGATGAGCCATTGTCTCAGTGTCGTGATGACTGTGGCCACATGATGTCCTGACTGATGTCAACCCCATGCAGGCACTTGACTGAAGCTGATGTGATTGCTCGCTGTGTGTGTCTGCAGCTTTCTGCACTCCACTTTCCCCCTCCTTAAGTGTGTGTGTGTGTGCGTGTGTGTGACTGTGTGTGTGTGTGACTGTGTGTGTGTGTGTGTGTGTGTGTGTGTGTGTGTGTGTTTCATACATATGTATAAAAAGAAAAGACGAATAAACGATAAAAAAATGCATCTCAAGGAACTATTCATTCCTGCAGGTTGATGCTATTATTTGGGACCTTGTTTAAAAAATAAAATAATCATGGCATCTCTTATCACCACACAACATTCAGGTTCTCTGTGTGGATGCACTCACGGCACAAACAGCAGCTTGAATTCATGCACTTTATTCGCACAAAATAAACGTCCCCAGTATTTCAGAATCATTCCTTTCAAGAATTCATGCACATTGACAGAAGGAAAAGCAAGAAAATAATATTTCCTTCGTTTCTTTCCTTCATTCATTCATTCTGTCTTTCGTCCGTGTGCGTGTGTGTGTGCGTACCATGTATGCATTTATTTTTATGTACAGTATTTATTTCCTCAATATCTCTTTCTTCGTATTTTAATCACTGTCCCTAATGCAAATCATCCGAATCAGAAGGCTTGATATGTTGTCACATCAGTAAACTGGGGGACACAGTCGGTAGCGCTGTCACCTCACAGCTGGAAGGTCCCGGGTTCAATTCCCGCCAGGGACGCTGTGGGCGTCCCCGGCCATTATTTTCACCCGTGTCAATTATCTAATGTGATCCCAGGCTCTACACACCCTCCGCCACCCTGGGGAGAGCAACGGAATTGAACTCATGCTTCCTTCATGCCTGAGTATCCAAGTCGCTCCTTTACACCTGACAGGGGGGAGTTTCCCTGGTTGGACGTAGCGCGTGGAATGAACACGTTATTCCAACCAGTTCCTTTCCCCTCCATCAGGCGCATGAAAAGAAATATAATGAAATTAATGTCATAAGAATACACAACTGTATTACATATAACTTTGCAAGTGCTTTTATTTTGATGAATTAATTTATTTTTTAACATAAATAAGGCTCTTATGTGTGGGACATGTTTTTTCCACTTTTGTCCCTCATCTCAAGAATGAGTGCTATATAATATAGACGTCTACATTTAGACCTTGATTAGCCAGGCTAAATGCCATTAAATGGTGGCCCGTAGACTAATGCATGTCCTTGAAATTATACTGGTTGAGAATCACTGCTAGAGCCGTAAAAATCTTCTCTTATGGGGGTCCCTGGCATATCTTTTCAAATGGGGGTCCACGGGCTAAGTAGTGTCATTTTCTTCGTTAGTTTGCACAGATCTACAGCATAGAAGGCTGTAAACAGTAGGGGTGTAACGATACATGGACGATATTGGTTTATTATGGCGATACCATACAATGATTTGAAATCGATACAGCAACTATTTAAAATACATTTAATTAATCGACTAAACTTTTCATTTTTCTTCAAAAAATTGCTAAATACCATGCACAAAAATTTAGTATTGATACAATCGATTAATTGCATAGCAAAACGATACATAGTCAATGTTGCCGTTTTCATTTCGATATGGTTATATTCTTGAAATTCCAGACCCATAAGGGTCCATTTGGTTCCAAACTATCATTTAGCTGGGTCCCCCCTGGAACTCCCTCAGGTACCCCTGGGGGTCCCCGGACCCCACTTTGGGAACCACTGTTCTAGGGTATAGTACCCTCACATGTTCTCCCCGTGTCTATACTGCCTCCCCCTGGTCACTCGGGGCGCCTGATGGAGGGGAAAGGAACTGGTTGGAATAACATGTAACTTCCACACGCTACAGCCCATCGGGGAAACTCCCACTGGCAGGTGATAAGAAGCGACCTGCTCACTCCTCATGCATTGAAGGAAGCATGAGCTCAGTTCAGGGCTCTCCACTGGTTGGCAGAGGGAGGGTAGCGCCCAGGATTACAGTTTAGGCATTTGGCACCGGGTGAAAAATGGGTTACAAAATCGTGTGATAAAAAAGAAAGTACAGTAAACTGTCGTGTTTGTGTATGTATGTATGCGTGTGTGCCTGCGTGTGCGTGCGTGCATGCGGATAGGATTGGGGTCTGTGGAAGTGCAGAGCAATCGCTGTGCTGTCAGCAAGTGGTGACAACTAGATTAACCTTGTGCGCGCGCGCGCGCACACACACACACACACACACACACACAATTTCTGGTCATGACGAGGACTCACTGGAATGCAGAAGACTGGATACTATTTGTACAGCAAATCAAAACAGTCAGTTGATCTCATTCCACACAGCACTGGAATGCTGCACATTCCTGCACGAACAGAAACTTTCACTTGCTTTAATCCAAATGCTTTGGATTAAAGCAAAATAAAATCTCGCAACTGAAAAGTCCCAGTCTGTGAATTGTGAAAATAACTTAAGGCATGAAAGGAGTCGTATATATCCTCTTTTTCCTAAACAATTGGTAAAATATGGTAAATGGTGCATTTATATATAGTGCCTTTATCCAAGGTGCTTTACATAGTTTGTGCATTACATTCACCCACACCGATGCCGGAGGAAACCATGCAAGGCACCAACCTGCACATCGAGAGCAATTAGGGCTTCACATTTCACAGTCTTACTCAAGGACACTTGGACACTAACTCTGGGGGAGCCCGGGTTCAAACTGGGAACCTTGCGTCACTCTACCCCTGAGCCACTGCCGCAGTGCCGCCCCACACAATTAGCACAATACAGTACGTGTGTAAAATTATGTTTTGCAGACAGCCTGAGACAACCAATAATTAATGAAAGCAAAGGTTAAAGCCGCCCTCAATATGTTATTTCTTCACATATGCCTAATGAGGCTTTGACCTTGCTTTCATTAATTATCTAAGACTAATAGGGTGTTATGGAAGATGTTTCTGAACTATGTTATGTTGGTTAGTTTGACCAATATACAGTAAGCACTCTCCTATTCCATTGCTGTTCCATCTTCAAACACTATTTCATCTTAAAATATCTTAGAACAATGCTATATAGAGTCTGGAACTACACATCCTGAAATCCGATTAAGGAAGCTGCCATTTCCTTTCACGAAAATATATATATTTCCATTTCTACTAAGCAACAAGCTATATATGCTTGGATGATTTCTATTTATATTAGGATAAATTTGCGCGACTGTAAAGTCGAAACGGAAGTGGGGAGGAGGCTCCACTTCCGCTTTATCGCTTACTCAGACTCTCAGAGCTTCTGTTGCTCCAGACTATTCAGTATTTAAGTCCGACGTCATTTTGTAGTGCTACGTTACGTCCTGGTCCAAGTGGCACCAGGTCCCGTCCGCATCTCATTGTAAATATGCTTCCAACTCGAGTAGAATTATTAATGTTTTGTACACGTGTCCATGACAAAGAAAATATATGATGTGGAGACAATAAAGACTATTATTATCATTATTATTGAAGGAGCAAAGTCCATTTGCTCAGTGCAATATTTCGGGGGCATATTTAGAATGTGTGCTGGCTTGAGTATGTTGAATCTAGTTTAGTAGTTTGCAATTAATGAGGATTTAGTTGACACAATTAAATAAAATGGCGATAGTATTCCCTGTGGGACAGCCAGATTTGGGAGAGCAGCAGCTTTGTTGTTGCGAGGAAAGCGGTAAAATGAGACTTTCGTGGTTGTTTTCGTCTCAGATTTAGTCAGACGGAGCGTCACAGTATAACTATGGGGACACAAAAGCGACACAAAAGTAGGACCCGGAAGTATCTCTGGAGGGGGCACTCACGTCACGGCTAAAATACTGAATATGACGGAAGCATTTGAAAATTGCGAAAGGCAACAGTCTGGCAACGTGAGAGCGTGCAGTGTCAGTCCTCTGACCCAGCCTGCTTATCCTATGGCAACTGCGTCACCTCTGCGTCGCTCAGCTGCAGGGCCTAGCCAACCGGATTATGATGGCCGCTTGAGAAAGACATCATAATCTCGGGGCGTCGGATGTGTTGTCTGACGCGACAAGAATGATTAATATTTTCAACGTCGATATTGAAATTGAATTTCATACCCATACCGTGCAGCAGTTTAGATAATCACTTGATCTCTTCCTCAGTACAGCAGCCATCACATAGGAAATTAAATTAAGGTATAGCAGCATTCAGAGATATATATATATATATTCTGAATTATGTCTGAATAATATTTCTGAATAGAATTCACATAATTCAGGATGACTGAAGCGCCCTACATCGTGATTTCGTGAGTCCACTAATTGGCAGTGGTGGAAGTATTCATATTGTTTTGTAAAAGTTAAGTATCAAGTAAAAGTCCTGTATTCAAAATTTAAGTTATAGTTTTTGTAAAAAGAAAAAAAGGGGGCAAAAAAATAAAATAAATTTGTTGTGGAGTATAAATATTTAAAAGTTAAGTTAAATTAATGTACCTCAAAATTGTACTTAGGTAACAGTCCTTGAGTATGTACTTTCCAGCATTGCTAATTAGGACGTTCAAGCAGAGTAGGAGGTGCTAATTAGTGGAAACACCTGGTGTTGTGTTGGGCTGTCGGCTCCCACCCTGCTCCCCATGGCACCTGCATGCTCACCTCGGCGCCCTGCAACTTCTGTGCTTGTTAAATGCTACTGGTGTTGGTGGTGAGTGCCCTCAGAATGTTATATCATGATTCAGAAGAGCTTTAGTAGTTCTGTGCCAGAGCCAGACCGATATATCACTCTGATGTTTCTCAACCCTCCCATTTGTATAACTCTGGGAACTCAGATTACAGATAAATATTGTGAAAATAGCCGAACTATGAGCTCACAACAATGCAAGCTTGTAGATCGGCTATTTTCACTCCGTTGTCTCTTTCTCACGTAATATTTGACCATTTGGTCAATTTGGTATGAAAAAGGTCTTAAAAGTCATTCAATTGTCACCTTGGAAATGTGCATATGCTGGTTTGTTTACTGATGAGTGATAAAACAATGTTCCACATTAAGCTATAAATCATCTGGGGACCCCTCAAAATAATTTGGGGTCTAAGACGCTCCGAAATCGGGATCGGGATCGGCATCGGACCCAAAAATCTGGCATGCATTGAGCTAATGACTGTAGTAAAACTGCAGTACAGAATGGATTCTGTACTGCAGTTTTACTACAGTCATTTAACCTGCAGTGTAAACTAAAAATGGGACAAACGTTGCACTGATCCCCTACTGTACACCTGCCTCTCTTGCCGCTGTATCTCTTTCATCACCTGTCACTGTGCCAACCACTCTTTCTTGGCCTCAATCAGCGATCTCTCCCTTTCTGTCTCCAACAGTGTGTCTTTCAGCCAGGCAGACAGACTGACACTGTTCACTTTTGTCTCATTTACAATCTGACCGGGCACTCACCAGTGGTGTCACGTCAAAACCCTTCCCACAGGGAATGAGTGGTGTCGCGTCAAAACCTTTCCCACCGTGTCTCACTTCTTAATTACTGACAGGGCAGATAGCAGTGGAGATCAGAATACTGATTAGGCAGATCTATTACTCTGTGTGTGTGTGTGTGTGTGTGTGTGTGTGTGTGTGTGTGTGTGTGTGTGCGCGCGTGCGCATGCGTGCGTGCGAGACCAAAGCACTAATTATAGAGATCTATTACAGTGACTGAGTGAGTGTACGCATGCATGTGCTCTCTCTCTCTCTCTCTCTCTCTCTCTCTCTCTCTCTGTATGAGAATAGAGTGCACATACTGTATGTTTGTGAATGTGTGAGTGACAGTGCCTGTATACATACATAATCTTGAACCTCCATGTCAAACATACTTCATCTTCCTCCTATTGCTGCTTTCATTATCTTCATTCCCTTCTCCCTATGCCATTCATGGACTTAGACTACTAACGTTCGCAATGTGCCGCAAGACAACAGAGGTTGGGAAAGCTTGCATGTTTAGAAAAACCTTTTGCACACCTGAATACAAACTTTTTAGAGCGTGTAGGCAAACTGCACGGTACAGAGATTTATTCAAAGAAGAAGCAATGTTTCGGTCATGTGTTGACTGTGTAGTCAAAGCAGAATCCCACTACCTGAATCAGAATTTAGGGTTGATGTGGTGTCTGGTTGCTATAGGGCTGAGCTTACCAGCACTCCACTTGCCTCCACACTTACACACAGACTAGTACTCTGCCAAGTTTCTAGGCTTATTATCCCTAATTACACTTATACACACACCAGTTTAATCTAGTGCATCAGATCTCAAAGTGTGGTCTCCCCGGGGACCTTTGCAGGTCTGTAACTGGAACCAAATGGAATTATTTAGCCAGAGATTCTCAAACATTTTCATTTCAAGGACCCCAACATTCATATGTATTTGTCCATGGAACATATCTGAAAATATTTTGTGCCATACAAGATTTGTGTTAACTTAATCACTAGTCTATTAGTCCGGCAGCCAGGCTTATGGGGTGGGACATTTGGTATATATAGTCATATATACATACATTCATGAATCCACTTGCTGACCGGCTGTCGATATTGAGCAATTTGTTTTATAGGGGTTTATACGTATGTGATCCTACCATCATCCTATATGAGGCAAAAATTTCAACATTTCATTATGCTTTAAGTAAATAAATAATAATAATAATGTCTGCATATCCCCACCTTTCAGGGCCCCCTGTTCTGTACCAGATTTTCAAAGATTCTTTTTGTAGATCTGCTATTTTCAATAGCTGATCTACCATATAAGTGCTCCTGTGCGTGTCACTTTTGGGCTTGTTTTCATCTATCTGGTTGCTTATTTCTCTCTGGCAACACAATAAGCTGTTTTTACTTGACATCTGGCAGTGTTGCTGTCTTCTTTTAGTTGGAATAGGGACTGATGACTAATACATTAATACATTGCAGAGTATAAAATGCAAGCATCTTCATAGGGGGGAGAAATGTTCAGTCAAGGTTTTGTACAGTGATTCGAGCTTTGTTAAAGCACTGAACAGTCTTCCGGAGAGCTGATTCTGTCTTCCATTTTAAGGCCCTTTTTAGTGTCTAGCTTTAAATAGAAAAAACGTTTTCTTATTGTTTTTTAATCGCTGCTGGTATAACACCCCCCCCAACACTCACTTTTTAATTCCTTTGTTCTAAATTGTCATGTCACTTTGGGATGCTTAATTTATGTAAGAACATTGATTTTAGCATTATGAATTATGCAGCTGCCATTTTTTGATTTGATGAAGACATTTCTGGTGTTTTCTTATTGTCGGTCATTAAAACTCAGTTAAATGACTTGTGTACAAAATACACAACATCCACGACTCACTTATAATATACACGTATTGTATAAGTTCAGTAACGTTTTAATGATTTTGGAGAAAATATAAGTACGTGTGAAGAAGTCTAAAAATAATATATATATAATAAATGTCGTCTTTTCTGTTTATGTGAATGGGAGCATAAGTACCTATCTTCCCTCAACCAAACCCAATCCCAACCACCCTAAAGCTACCCTAAAACTGATCCCCAAGCCTAATCTTGTCCCCAACCTTGTCCTTGAAGAAGTTCTCCCCAAAAAAACGACTTATTTTCTATCAATGTCACACCCCATGAATGATGATGAAGCCTTACATTCATGGAGACTTTTCAGTTTTTGTCGCAATCTTGAACTAATAATTTACATTCAAGGCTTCATGGAGTGTGTACTGTAATTAGGGATGTCCCGATCACATATTCTTTGCTCCTGATCCGATTCCGATCATTTGATTTTGAAACATACCGATTTTTCCCGATCCCACCTTTATATTTCATCACATTTAGGCCTGACGTCGAAATAAAAAAGTATTCTGAAAGAATATAGATTCAAAGATTTGTGCCACATTTTCACGATCTTTCAAAAATAGCAGACCTACAAGCTCGTAGCGCGCCACTCGGTGGCGCGCTATGAGCTTGTAGATCTGCTATTTTCAATAGCTAAAGTAGAACATAATGCTTAGTTAAAACACCAAAAGGGGTTCCCGCCCAGAATGGGTTAAACAAGACTTATGCCATGTGATAAATGTATGTCACTCTAGTCTAGTCTGTTGCCTTTCAATTATTCAAAGGAAAAAATATGTGACTACTTTTATTAGAACTATAAAAGGACTGTCATTGTGGATTTTTTATGTTTTCATGTCATATGAAAGCAGGTAATCATATAAATAATGATGTATTGGTTAATTAGATTGAGTGAATCTTGCATCTACAGCTTATGGAACTGAAGTCAAAGTTAAAACTCTTGTAGAGAAAACACCATTTGCATATCAGATAGTAGGCAGGAGTACTGCACATATCATACTGTACATAGTGGGGATTGCATTCCTTTGTTTTCATCATGGGTCTTTGTTGCACTGCTGGAACTAGTACCCCAGGAGGACAAACATCAAGCATAAACATGACAGTTTTCACAAAATAGGTTTTTACATCTTTCTTTGAGATTTACATCAGACACAAGCCTATTTAGACACACTATTTTATTGAAATAAAAAAAGAAAATCTCGGATTTATTTCTCCAGATCCCGATCATTTGAAAATGACATGATCGACTCCGATTTCTGATCACCCGATCCGGGTCATCCCTAACTGTAATATGTAATTGAAGATATGTCTTTTTTTAGGTGAACAACTCCTTTAATGCCACTCCCAACCCCAATGCTAAACCAAGGGAACATATAGCGGACCCCCTGTGAATAGACATACAGGTATCCAGTAGGATGCTCCATTAAGGTGCTTTAAAAAAAATACATTCAGTGCATTTAAAGACATATATTTATTTTGTTATTAAATGTTAAGAGCATAGGTGACATAGGGGGTGCAGTACTTAGTTCAGACAGTTTTTGGTTCAGACTAGTCATTGGTTAGAATTAGAAATAGAGGAATGGAAGCGCTGCAGGGATCTGTTAGTGGCTCTTAGATGGGTGCTCTTTGGTGATACAGGTAAAACCATATAGACAAAAGGTATCCTTCCTCCAAGTAGTACTGCTTGTCAAAATGTGAATTGCAGACTTGAAAAGAATCCAAGGCACTCCGTCTTTGGTGAAAAATTAAATAATTTATTTTAAAATAAATTATTTAAATTTTCACCAAAGACGGAGTGCCTTGGATTATTTTCTTTTCAAGTCTGCAATTCACATTTTGACAAGCAGTACTACTTGGAGGAAGGATAGCTTTTGTCTATATAGTCATTGGTTAGACCAGCCATTAGTCCTACAACTACAACCTTTCTCAAACTCTCACCCTAAACCTAACCTCCCACGGGGCAGCACACCTTAACCTAACCTTAACCCATGTCTAACCAATGACTAGTCTAAACTAAGTATGCACCCCGACATAGGAAGAGACATTGCATTGTAGGCACACAAATGTGCGCACGTCCGTGTGTGCGTGCAGGTCTGTCTCTCTGTCCATGGTTGGGCTATAGACTCAGTTTGTGTTTGTGTGTTGAAAGAGTGAGTCAATGACACTTTCTAGGTACTCTGTGTGCTGTCTGGCTAGATTGTCTGATCGATACACGCGCACGCACACATACACACAAAGCCCTATGTAACTCAGAATTCATCCAGGAATTGTATAGATATAATTTTTTTCTATGAAATATTATCCCCCTTTTTAGGGGGTGGTTCCTAGCAGTAGGTCATGGAGGGAGTGGGGGATGTGGTGGAGTGGAACTGCTGTGAAATTCATGGATTCAATATCTAGCTCGAAAGCTCGAAACGTGGTGCAAATCGACTTTTGCTGTTTTTGAATTAGAATTTGAGTGATATGTTTTTTGGTTAAAACAAAGTTTTTTGTTAAATGGTTAAAGCTCTATATTCTGATAGTAATCCTTGCTATAATAATAGTGTTTGTTGGGTAACAGCAGTCTCATTGTCTCTCTAGTTCTTTCATGAACAGAACATTTTCAGGTAGTTTCAGGTAGTACCTGTTCTCATGCAGAACAGGTACTTTCACCACTAGATAACTTTGATTGGTCCATAATGTTGGTGCTAAATAACACTTAAACTCACTGCTAGACCAGGCAGGGAAGAGGGGCTGCTTCGGTGCTCCAGCTCTCAGCAGATCCACGCATGCAACTCGACACAGGGGCGCTCGTTATTAAGCGGTGGAGCCGCGTAGAAAATTATTATGAGGATCGGCTTGGCGCCTTTTGTTGCTCCCCTCTGCGCTTTGCTTCGCACAGTGCGTACACTTTTAATCACTTGCCGTATGAAAATGGCAATATGTCAATATCCAATCTACAAGACCATACATAGCGCGTCACATAGCGTAGATGCAATTCGTTTTTTAAATATTGAGCATTTAGAATATGTTAGACCATTTTCCCAGATTGTTTGAGTATTTTTGCCTATCATGCCCACACTGGGGACACCTGGTTGAAAGAGATGAATAATTTAGTAGAGTAATAAACATGAATTGCCGTGAAAGTGGATTCAGTGTCTAGACTGTTCCATATATTCAGTGAATTTAGTGGTGTGTGTGTGTGTGTGTGTGTGTGCGTGTGTGTGTGCGTGCATGCGCGGGGGACTCTACATCCTCCCGGTGGGCACTCCTCACTGCTAGCAAGTAGCAACACACCACAACGGAAATGTGTCTGGGGAGGAATTAATTGGCATGACGACTAAACTGGGGGGGAAACAAATCACACTTGTGTCAAGTAAAGGGCACCAGTGTGGCGCCACATGACGTCACCGGGGGAGCATGTTGATTTTTGCGACAAAAAACAAGAAATATCCACAAATTCAAGTCTCCATGGGGTGAGTATTCAATAGAAAAAAAACCCATGTTGGACTATGCCTTTAGTGTGTGTGTGTGTGTGTGTGTGTGTGTGTTTGTGTGTGCGCGTGTGTGTGTGCGTGCGTGCACACTAGCTAAAAGCTTTGTCTGTCTGTCATCTAGAATTCCAGGAATGGAATGGGTGTACACATAAAACACGTGGAACATACACCGCGCGCCTGAGCACCTCTGAGGCAGGAACAAAAGCCTGTGGGTACTGTGAATAATGACAAATTGCCTGATATGACTATATGCCTTCTAAACAGTACATTAAGTTACTTCTGAGAGATACAAATGCACTCCCTTTCACATAGCTGGACATCACATCTACAGATACAATTAGTGCAGATGAGAAAGAAAAGTAACTCAATCAAAGGCTGTGGAAAACGGAAAGGTCTTGGTTGTGTTTTTAAATAAATAAGAGTGGCAGCAAACCTGCAGTTTTCTGGGATTTTGTTCCAGGTGGTGCATAGAAAAACGACATTCTGCTTCTCCGCGTTTCTTTTCAGGGACAGAAAGCAGACCTTTCCCAATAATCACGCGGAACACCCCTTTACTTTCAGGACGTGAGCCACACCTAGACCCCTTCCCGCACGCATTCTGTAGATCAGCTAACACACACAGATCGTTTGTCCCTCCTTTCTATGTCACCCGGCCTGGGCAATGCTTCAAGCATCCTAGAGCCTTCTCCCTCCCAGCTCCCATGCTGTAGAACAGTGGTTCTCAGGCAGTGGTCCGGGGATCACTAGTAGTGGTCCTTGAGGGGGTTCCAGGTGGTCCCCAGCTAAATCATGGAGAGACCAACCAAATGGGCACCCTTATAGATTGTTAACTCTTCCATTTGTTAAACATCTGCATTACTTAATTTACAAAATGTCTACACAATTAGAGAATGTAGAATAATTACTATGGTGTTATTTTGATTAACTTTTGCCTGTCATCTCTCCTATGGTACTATACATCAATACAGCATGGAATTGTGGACAAAATCTTATCGATGATAAAGATAACCAAATGATAAGAAAAGGTTGAAAACCACTGCAGACTCACTCCCTATTTTTTTTAATTCAGTCTGAAATCTGATGCTATACACTATGCATGTGCAGTATTTTGTAAGATACTTGTTAACCTATGCTGTGTCATTTAGATGAGATGTTTTCCTGGCTGGTTCATTGGTATCCTAGTTACTTTGTAGCACGTGCATTGTTTTGTCTATTTACGAGACTCTTTGTTGTTGTTGTTGACTGGGTTCCGATCTTGTACTTTGTAAATCATTCTGGATAAGAGTGTCTGCAAAACAATTTAATTGACACTTAACACTTCAATTCACTTTCATTTTAATTTCAACTTTTGGATGCCTCTTATGTGTTGTCGCAGCACAGGTTGCTATGATAAAATACTATCTTAATTTCCATCTCGACATATTATGGATGCGGTTAAATGATCAAGACATCAAGCTAGACTGCGTCGCAATTTACATTTCATATCTTCTGAAATAGCAAGCCGTGTCTATTGCTTTGTTCAGCGCTGTGCTTGAAGCCAGTGGTGACCGTGTGAGAGGCTGATAAATGTTCTTCCAGGCAAAACATATCCAGTAGTCCTGATATTAAAGAGCCACTCCCTGGCTCCACTCACAACAAACTCTCTATGGTAGGCTACGTTCTGAATGTTTGATGAGTATGAGTCGGGTTTCAGCTTGCTGTCATGATGTCATTACAGTATGTCATATATAGCCAGCCATTCCTGAGCCACCACCAGATCTCACAAGAGATCGCCTGATAAATCTGGCAGTCACCAGTGACCACTCATACTATACTGTATGTATGCAGTCAGTGTCACCATGTCTGCTTATTATCAACTTTGGGCTTGTTCTTCTGTAAAGTCGTTTTGTAAATATGGGTAGTTGTGGGTTGTGTTTTTTGGGCTTGTTTCTAAAGTGTAGTTGCTAATTCAGGACAAGTACACCCAAATTAAAATGAATTTGTCCACGGACCCCCATAGAAAAATATTTAGTCCAGGGGGTCCCAGTAACATATTTGTGTTGTTGAAAATGGCAGATCTACAAGCTAATTGAGCTTATATAGGTTGGCTTCTTTTGGGCATAGACCTGGTTGCTAATTTCTCTCACAGAATCTGGAAACACTGACTATAATATATTCAATCATATGATGTGATCACATGTATTGCTGAAAATGACCAAGTCACTTCCTTATATAGGGCAGGGTTGCCAAGTTGCTTGTGGTGGTTTTCCCCCTAAAATGTAAGGTGCTTATTTGGGCTTCCTTCTTTATGATTTTTAAACTATGCAGTTCTCAATCTTTTTCACCCTTTTCAGGACCCTCACATTGATATGTAATTTGTCCACGGACCCCAATATCTGAAAATAGTTTGTGGCAGAGACCCTCATTGGCCTACACAATTTGTGTTTGTTTTTTTCTCTCCATTTTCTTTCTTTCAAGATTTATTTTGTGTGTTTGTTTCACAGTTTGTTGTATCCTATTTGAACCCATGAATGCTGGGAAAGCCTGTGTCATTTTTGCACTTTGGGCAGCTTTGGGCTGGACATTGTAAATGCGCTATAGAAATAAAGTTGAATTTGATTTGATTTTAGATTTTCTGAAGTTGTACATGCCCAAATTTGTGCATGTACAACTTCCTGGTCTCAACTGCGCATGTTTCTTTCCTTCCATGGAGCAACATGGCGTCGCCCGTACGGTCTTTGCGTCTCGTCCTCTTTAGACAGTCCTAGTCCTTTTACTTGGCCAGTCTCTGTGACCGTTGCCTAAACCTAACCTTAACCTCAGTAAAACTATACCTAAACCTAACCCTAACCTTAATCTCAGTAATACTATACCTAAACCTAACCCTAACATTAGTACTGTAGCTGCTTAAACGCTCACACGGCCTGGGTTTGTTAGGCAATCAAGTGCCTTCCCCCGTTCAGCTACAGAGCTGCGGGATCAATGTAACGCAGCTGGGAATTATATAAAGTGATTGAAGGTGTGGATCATCATGAGCTTTACTACGTGGTCTAATCAGAAACCAGCTAATCAGAATCAAGTATTGGGACTAACTGTTTTAGAATGGGATTTTACCCATTTACCTCAAACTCACAGTTAAGGAATGGAAACCTAGGCATAGGACAACAACAACAACAACCCTGACAGCCTGCAGTGCTGAGCATTAGATTGTCCAAACAGTTTTGGACATGAATTAATTGAATACAATCATGTGGTGTTATTCATAAATCTATGTGTTTCTACAACCACACAGTGTGTGTCTAGTGTCTACCATACAGCCGCTTACAACTCTGTCAAGAGAGTCAAAGATAGTTCTAGACGTCTGTTTAGATGCATTCTTACCGACACCCTGCTGTGATCTTCTCCATTAACAGCAATCGGTACGTTCCATCATTTAACATCAATGTTATCTGACCTTCCCGAGGTAAATGAACCGGAATAGAACGACACAAGCCATTACTGTTCAAAGCAATGACTCATCAATAGACCAGTCAGTGCTGTATAGAAGTGAAAAGTTCAAACACGCTCACTCCCCAAAATTAATATTGTGACTTCTTCTTGGGACAAATGTGATCAAACGTTTGACTCACCTCCACTCACCTCCTTTCCTCTGCTCCTGTCATCTCCTCATCTCTTCTCTCCTCCTCCCTGCCTTGTCTATCTCCCCCTCCTCTCTCCTGTTCTTATCATCCTCCCTTCGCTTTCCTTTCTTCTCCTCTCCTCTCCTCCCCTCCCTTCCCTTCCCCACACCTCCTGTCACACTTACATGCTGTCTGCTCTCCTCTCCCAACCTTCTCATCACCCCCCCCCCCCCCACCACACACACACACACACACACACACACACACACACACACACACACACACACACACACACACACACACACACACACACACACACACACACACACACACTACTTTCTTGAACAAATTTACCAAACTGTCCTGACAGAGGCTCATTTCCCAGAGGTCATCTGGCTATAGAGCATGCACACACACGCACAGACATGCACTACGCGCACACACACACACACACACACACACACACACACACACACACACACACACACACACACACACACACACACACACACACACACACACGGCCAATTTTAATCATTTATTTATGTCCACATAAGAGATACAATACAAGGACACAAATATTTACAAGGTGCTGTACAGAGTGCAATCAGCAAATCCCGGACAAATACCCACACACCCTTCAGGGGTACGAGTAACGGCAAAAACTTTAATGCTTATATGAGTACAGAAGCCTTGTCTTCCTAAAACAGAAAGATTGGGTATTGCGTAAGACTGACGTTATGTATCTTTCAGGACCTTTCACTGCTTTGTCTCAACCATTACTCAATGGCTCTGGTCTCAGCCACCGCGGTAGATATTTTGACATTCAGTTTTTTTTATTTTTATGTTGCCACTACTGTTGGAGCAGCCATAAACTACACAGGTTCATCCCGATGTTCTGGGCATCTTTGTAATGTTAGTGTTAGTAAAAAGCAGGTAAAAGAGTAACGTTTGAAGCAGAGTAAGTCACTTTTCCATTCACTGTAGTAGAAGCTTGGTGTGGGGAAACCGCAGATGTGTCATCTCCGTCTACAGGAAATACGTAGGCTGCGACCATGAGACCCGCTACAGAATCGGTCTATAGCCTAGCTCCATGATGGTCTGGAGGAGTGGCTGGTACCTAATGACTATAAAGGCTTCCTCTGAGCTAGAATCAAAGCTGCAGGCCACTTCAAGAATGAAAACTGATCCGTTCTCTTCATTGATCACAACAACATCTGGTGTGTTAGCAGATTTCAGTATTTTCAGTACAGAGTTGAAACATGGAAGGTTTGACACAGGAATGTTTGTACATTCTCACAGACAGTGCAAAATGTTTAGATATGTCCGTTGTTATGAGATCAACTATTCTGTCGTGGCATGCTATAGGTAAAGCCCTAAATTATAGGCATAACAGCCATTCAGAATGTGTGACATGGTTTCTGTAACGAGCCCTGTGATGCAAGCAGTGAGGTGCATGGGTGGAGGGAAACCAGAGGGAAAGGTTGAGTTTGTTGGGAAGGATCTGGAACCTGGCTTTTACTGTAAAGGTGATAATGTCCTCATTGAGAGCAGTGTTCCTTAAAAATGAATTGGAAACAGAATGGTCAGCATGGGGAAGGCAAGCCAGTTTCCCCTGCAGTTTGAGTCCAGTCCAGTCCAGTCCGAGGCCGATGTGTGAGAGCCGCGGATCTTTTCACAGGCGGGGCAGGGGATCCCGTCCGTTGGAGGAATGCCGGCTTCCCTCTGATGTCGCTGGGCACGTCTCTCGAACCTTCTTTGCTGGTTGCTGTCGTGTATTTGTGTTTCAAGCTGCGTGGGGTTGATGGCATTGCGCTTTAGAGCGTCTTTAGTATAGTCCTTGTAAAGCCTCTTTTGTCCGCCGGCGGCACGCTTTGATTTGTGCAGTTGGCCGTAGAGGACTTGGTGGGGCAGGCGGTGGTCAGGCATGCAGATGGTGTGGCCTATCCATGGCTGCTTCCTTATACAGATGCAATTTCTTGACATTTTGAACCGTAAGCCTAAAGCCGGAAAACTGCAATGCATTTTCAGCTATTTTTCTGTGCGTGACCCCAGCACAAAACAAAGTATAATCAAGCATACCTCTAACCGGAACCCCTTTTAACCTAACCACTAAATATCTAATCCTAATCCTGACCTCAATCTTTTTCTTTTTTATTGTAAACCTAACTCTAAAAGTATTTTTTTAACCATGAAACAACCATTTCTCTTGTGAGGATGAGAAAAGTGGGCATCTATTTATCCAATTCTATTGTATACTTTGTAATGTATATAGGACATGCACGCACGCGAGAGATTGTGAATTGAGTGTGAAGGTGCGAAGAGAATACACTTAAAAAAAGAGCAAGTGAGAAAAAGAGGGGAAGTGTAGAGCTGGGGGATGGCAGTGTGTGTCCGTGTGAAAAGACTTGTGGATACAGAGAGTGAGAGAGATGAAGCTCATAGTTCCATGAATGCATAGACTAGTGTAGTGCGCTGTCTCTGGCGTACAGCGTAGAGCGCACATGGGGGAAGCTGTAGCTGAGTGGGTAAGGAAACAGAAGGTATTTGGTTCGCATCCCAGACCTAGTTTACATGTTGAAGTGTGAGCATACACTTAAGGATTAGTTCACCCAAAAAATGATTAATTTTCTTTGAATTACACACTGCATGAAACCATGAATTCATGGAGATTTTTTTCCCGCATTCTTAATTTAATAGAATAATAAGTTTCCTACCGTACAGAGGCCGGCAGTCATGATTTACAGAAAATATGAGTGAACTACTCATTTAACATCTAACGGCTGCCCGAGGCGCTGCCCCCGTTGCGCGGCCCACTCCTCCTGATACTTAGAATGGGGTACATTCCTTGGCAGTAAGTTGATCTGACAAACGGTGTTCTAGTGAGACAGACAGACACAGGCACCGCATGTATTCCGTGCAGTTATAAATAGGTGTTTATGTGTGTGTCACATGGCTGAATTAAATAGTATGAAGCTAGGTTGCTAGATTATCATATTCTGTTCTATCTGCTTCTGCCGTCTTTTTTTTCCTCCATTTCTCCCATCATCTGTTTTTCCACATTCTCTCTATCCAATCCTCCTCTCTCTCTATAGATCTCCGCCTGTCTCTTTTCATCCCTCATATCTCTCCCTCTCTCTTCAAGGTGTCTCTTTCTCTAAACGGATGGATGTCTGTAGAGTGGCTGCTTGGGAATGTTCCCAGTCCAATGCCTGGCTGCCCCTGGGTTAGTGTTGGAAGTGTTCTTGAGTATAAGACACTGAACCTGGAACTGCTCCTGGGTTAGTGTTGGAAGTGTCCTTGAGTATAAGACACTGAACCTGAAACTGCTCCTGAAGAGCAGACTGGGGCCTACTGTGCCTTGTATGGTTTCTTCCACCGTCTGTGTGAATGGGCGAATGTAATGCACATTTTAAGGCTCTTTAGTTTCCGTGCCATAGGCGTTAAGACGAGATTGTCCTTACGTTGTCCCCGGTGCCAGAGCCGTAAAGGCGAGGTTTGTTGGCGTTCCCACCAGATACGATTTTTGAGATATAATCCCTCCATCTCATCCTTGGACTTCCCCGGGGTCTCCTTCCAGCAGGGCGTGCATCGAGGACCTCCCTAGGGAGACGCTCGAGAGGCATCCTTACCAAATGCCCGGACCACCTAAGCTGGCTCCTTTCTCTCGCGTGACTGAATTTGTCACTGTTACTGTTACTAAGGGAGATGCCAGCAAGTTCAGCAACCCGCCTGAGAAAACTCAGATTGGCCGCTTGTATCCGCAACCTTGAACTTGGAAAATATATATTTTTCCACATTTGAATATTGTGGAGCTGCACTATTACAAAAAAATGTTGACTCTTTCTTATACTATTTGACAATTTGTTTCAGCCCGGTGAGAGCACTATTGACTTTCATTAATAAATGAAAGTTAAATAATCAAAACGAATAAAACGTAAAAAGGGTACACGAAATGTGGCACTGATGAAAAAAATATTTGTGAATAAAGCTGGCAAGCTTACATTTCGTTTCTTGACTAATAACAACAGGTCTATAGGACTCACTTAATCCAAAGAAAATATTGAAAACACTCGATTTAATTGAGGTGCAAACAAAGAAAGGGCCATCATTTCACACAATGTGTTCTTCACAGTGCGTCAAATCACCTGACTTCAGTTCAATATCACAGACAGGACAATACAGTTGGAGAAAACAAACATGTATTTATTCAATAGGTTATTGTGTTGTTTTTCGTTTTCTTCATTCATAACTTGGTTATTTGACGAATCAAAAAAGTAATCTATAACTTTTAATTAAGTGAAATCTCTGCATGCCTCCTGGCCGTTCTGGCCTTGTGGAGATAATGATTCATAGTTGCAGCATTATATGGGCAGACAATAGTCTATCAAGTCAACACTCAATATGAATGCCGTACATCTGTATGAGGTCTGTCAATAGACTTTCAACAGCGAGTATCTGGATGATTATGTACAAACTATAAAACATATGAGTGAATATGAGTACAGTACTAAGCATAATAATTATTTAGTACAGTTTTACTTTATTATATAAACTTCATCAATAATACTGCTGGTATAATACTTAAAGTGGTCAGGAGTTGCACGCACATCCCAGGCTAATTCAATGGGTGCTCCAACAAAAATAACAAACTGCAAAAGACAGAATAAGTCTGCACACCGTTTTGAAAGCTCCTCAAGACTTATTATTTATTTTGCAACCATCATATTTACACATGCCATTTGAGGATGCATAACCACAAATATTTCCCTAAAGTACACTCTCAGCAGCAATGAATTTAAAAATAATATCGATATATAACAATGTTCCAGACAATTTGTGACATGGCTAACTCTCCATTGCCTCCACTCTTACATGTCTAAATTGAGATTCACGGTTTCCATGAATAGCTCAGCCTTCAGCCCCACTTATATTGCATGTGGAATCCCCCAGGGCTCAATTCTAGGTCCTCTCCTGTTCTTCATTGTGCTTCTACTGTATGGTGTAATAATAGTCAACAAAAATGTTTTATTTCATTGTAATCTAGATGACATGCATCCCACTAAAACCTTTAGATGCTGCAGCCAAACGTATGTGTGGATCGAAGCAAAAACAAACAAACTCAGAACAGCTGGCTCCCTGTTTTGTTAGGATTTACTTTCAAATGATTTGGTTTGTTTATAAAGCTCTGCACGGTCTAGCCCCGAGCTACATCTTAGATATTTAAGCCCACTCTTGTCCTCCTAACATGGGCTGCTAGCTGCAGTGTATAAAAAAAAATGCTTTGTTGATATCGCTTTCTCTGTAGCAGCCCCGGAATTAATAGTCCATTGAAACTTTAAAAATTCATTAAAACCTCCTCTCTTCCATATCCCAGCTGAATATATTTTTTGTTTTATCACTTGCTTCTTGTTTCACTTTGGACTTGTAGGTCAAGGAGTCAGGACAGAGATTATATTTTCACCACTGTCTGTCTATGTGCTGTGTGTTTCAGTCCGGAGCAAATCTAGCAAACTACTAGTAGACCAATCAGCATCATATTTCTCATTCAGGCTGCCAGTGGGCGAAGAAAATCGGTGCACCCCAATTTCTTCAAATTGGCCTCATGGTTGCACTTATCTTGCTTCACAGATTCGTTCTATTTGTCTACTCTTGAACCATACTATAATATTATCTTAAAATAAGCAGTGCCTGCATGGCATCGAGTCGGTCAGATATAGACCGATTCACAGAGGGGTGCCCTGGGCGCGGCCATTACTGAGGTGTAATCCATGGAGCAGGTGCTCCGTAGGCCAGGTGTACCTAATCAGTGCTGTTGCGCTTAATGGTACACCTCAGTAATGGCCGCACCCAGGAAACCCTCTGTGAATCGGTCTATAGGCGGTTGTCTAAAACTGCCAGAAAAGGCTCTGGCCATGGCCCAAATGAGCCAATTGATTGCCATGGTAACCCCATAGCCCCCCCCCCCCCCCCCCCCCCCCCACACCTCCCATTTGATTAGTTAATCACTCCACTTTTCAGTCAGTTTGCACTCTTAAGGCATTCTCCACAGACGTTTACCACTGCACAAGGACTTTACACGACTGCCGATACCATGCCCATTATGGCCAAGCCCATATATGCCCAATTGCCCATATACTGATAAGGGACAAGGGCAGACATAGACATCTCATATGGCCATAACAGGCAGACAGACAGATAGAGATCTCCATATATGGGCACGCACGGGGTGGGGGGGATGTTCCAGACCCACACGAAAGCACCCAGGGTGCCGGCCCGGTTCCGGCGAGCCACCCCGCGTCTGAAACGGTAGAGAAATGACATAGTTACCATGTGGGGGTCCCCAGGGGTGGGGGGGGGGGGGGGGTGTGTGTGGGGTGGGGGGGTTCCAGTTGTGTGTACGTTAGGTTGCGCACAGGTGGTGAAAAACAACCATGCTGTTTTCGTGCTCATACCCAGACACCCAGCCAGCCACTCACCCAGCCACACACATAGCTCCGTAAGGACGTGGTTGCACCACTCAATAATGGGTATTGCAACATATGTACTAGGGTGGGCTATGTATCTATTTTTCTTCTTTGTCCAAACAATGCTGAAAATAAACTGAACTGAACAATCAAAAAGCCCCACTTACACAGCCCAGGGAAGTCACCCTACCTGGTGAAGATACAGTATGCACTCTGCAGAACACATCTTCCTAGATGTTCCCGTTTTTAAGTAAAATCGTTTCAGTTGCTGTTTCTTTCTATCCTCCCACTGGTTCACCATCCACACATTGCCATATTTAGCCCACAACGTATCCAGTTAAACCTGTTATGGATTTTACTCAAAATAAGGACACAAAACCATGTAATCCATTTTAATTATTAGCTAGGCGTGTGTAGAATCCAAATCCTAAGAATAAATATTCTATATTCGTAGCAGTGTAATTGATTATACAGGATATTTGCTATACATAACAAAGGTCAACATCAGTCACATGCACCGTTGCTGTGCATTGTCTGTGACACTACGGAAACGTGTCCAAACATCTGTCAGATAAATGGCCCATTGTTTGGCAGCTTGCTCCCAGGTTCAATCATTTAATGGACCTTGGTTGCAGGGAACTTGCTTTTAGTATTGGCAGAAGGGCTGTGAAGCGTGTGCATATGTGTACTATGCATGCTGCATATACATCTACTAGAGCTGTCACGATTACAAATGTAAGTTGATGAACACTTCCCCTCCCATTCACGAGTTACACGAGTTAATTGATTGTAGAACAGCTTCCCTCACAATAACGAGTTACACGAGTTATGTTTTCATTGTTTAATTAGCGTTTGTAATACAAAGACGCGTTCAGATGACATCACCGCCTCATCGAAAAAACATCCGTTGCATGGCATGCAAAGGGTTCTGGGAAATTGAGGCTCAATGCATTCCAATTCCAGTGGCGCTACAGCTATAGTAATAATAATAATAATAATAATAATATAACCAATCCATTTTCAACCATACCTTATAGTTTGTCCTCACTAATGTTCATTATAATGTTCTACTTGCTCTTGGGTGGGCTGTGGACAGTTCGGAAAACTTGGGTTGGGAAGCAGGGACATTTCCTTTTAAAAATAATGATGCATATCTTTCAAAGACCCCCTAAGGATGACCAGTTTAAAAAAAATCGATTTTAGAAAAAATTAAACGGTATCCACAAAAAACAGAGCCTGTCGTGTCACCCACTTCCTCCACTTCCAAAATTGCACTACACTACACTGATCGATTCACTTTGGTTGCGCTGATCAACACACAACCGGCCCCGGGGGTGACAGTACTTACACAATCCTCCTCGCTTTCATGTCACGTCAATAAAACGGTAACAGTTTGCGATACCATAGTAATGTTCTGTATTTTATTCTGCTTTTCGTCAAGCAGCAGACACAAAAGAAAAATCATCATCATCAGTCCCCATTGTTCCCAAGGTCAGCCATTTTATTTATATTTAACAAAACATCTTGCTTCTGTGGGTCCCTGGAACAGAACAGTTTGGGGGTCTGTGGCCAAATACATTGTGGTGGTCGTTGACATGAAATGTTTGAGCACCACTGAAATAGCAACATAATTTTTTGCTGGATATATATACAGTATGCATGAGGGACAATACATATTACCAGAAGAAAGTGCCTGAGCCTTACATGTTTGCCAGGGCTAAAACACGTGTCCACATTACTCACTCAGGTGTAGAATGATTCTTTGTTATTTTTGGCAAGCCTCTCTACTCCAATAATACCATGGTTACTGTTGCACTTATCTCCTGAACAAATCGTGTGTGTGCGTGCGTGTGCGATCTCAGGAATATATTGTACCTCACGAATAGTACATAGTGGTGGGTGTGTGCATGCAGCATGGACTTGCAAGTTGCTTGCATTTGAACATGTGAACAGAGATGGTGTTTCCGTGTACTGTATGGATGTGAAGTCATATATTTCATTGCAACGTTGACATAATCCTGCATGATTGTGCATGCTTTACTGGTGTGCATCTGTACATGAATGTTCTAGTTCATATGAGAGGATTTATTTAGCACTGTGTCTCAGAGAGAGAGAGGTGGGAGAGTTGAGATACTGTTTTCTTTTCAGTATAAAAACAGCGAGCGGAATTATTGTGCAAGTGACAGAGGAGTCCATTAGAAGTAGAGATACTGTGTGTGTGTGTGTGTGTGTGTGTGTGTGTGTGTGTGTGCGTGTGTGTGCACGCTTTGCAAGGTTGCATCATCATATTGTCTCTTTATTTTTAATGGCGTTTAATGTTTGTGTTGGCACCTTTGGTTTTACATCACCTAATTCAATCTAATGAATTAGACTTTAATATATTAGCGCCCCTCACTTCACACGGGTGTGATTTTTTGAGGTGATGGGGCTATTGCTGCTAGACTGAACAAGATGTTCAGATGTGTTTTTATTCAGGTGATACATGGGGGTCTTTCTACTATTCTGAACGTGAATGTTAATATATTTTTTATCCCACGATTTTGTAACAAATTTTTCACCCCTGTGTCAATCATCTAATGTGATCCTGGGCTCTACACACCCTCCACCAACCTAGTCCTCATTAAGGTTGTGCGATATTTCGGTTTCGCGGTTTAATACGGTTTAATTATTTCATTAAGGTTTCATCCGTCAAAACCGGCAAACCGTTTAACCTGACATGAGCGTTGGGTGGCCGTGATTATTGTTTACGGAAGCAGTGGAGAATGGCAGCATCGCATGATCCATCCGTCCGTCTGTGTCTGACTAAATTCTTGTGCCAGTTACAAGACTTGCCAAAATCACTTGTTGCTGTGGCACAGACACAGAGCTATGCTGGGACAGACAGTCACAGAACAGATTCGTTGCAGCTCAGCATTGCAAAAATATTCCTATCAGCAACAGCAACTGGCCCACTCTCTGTGAGGCATGAACTAAACTCAGTTGATCATGCTGAAATAATCTGATGCGAGACAACGGCTGCGTCTCCACTTCCAATCTAGAATTAATTATACGTCGCCGTACTGCGGAGCGCGTGCAGAAAATAGCCGATCTACAAGCTTACAGCGCGTCGTCGCGCATTGTTTATGGATGCGTTCATGACTCGTTTCTGTCACATCATAAGATACTAATGTAATGGGTAAAATAATCACTGAGATCAACTCGGAGCAGGCAAGCAGCAACGCTGTTTGCCTGTTCCTGGGGGCTACACTGCTACAGTATACGCTACGGTAGGCAGAGAGGGACAAGACAGGCGAACATGACTGACGAGACATTACAATAGCGAAAGGGGCCATCTTGTGGCGATAGACTGTAATAGCAGTCTCTGATTAACAAAATGAAATACTGTGAACGCATGGCCACGTTAAAATTAATTAGACGGGAAAACCGTATTTTGGCAATAGTAAACCGGGGTTTTAAAATGTCCCAAACCATCCAACCTTAGTCCCCATTTATGGGGGACAAGGGGAGAGCAACGGACTTGAACTCATGCTTCCTTCATGCCTGAGTGTCCAAGTTGCTCCTTTACACCTGACAGGGGGGAGTTTCCCTGGTTGGACTTAGCGCGTGGAAGGAACACGTTATTCCAACCAGTTCCTTTCCCCTCCATCAGGCGCCCTGGCTGCACATGTTTATGTGCATGCAGTCATTATGTGCAGCTGCTGCATATCATCGCTGTCGGTTGTTACAGGAAATTTAAAAAAATATATCAATAATCTGTTCATTATATATGTATAAGCTACGGCTTCAGCCTACACCTTTTTCGTTCCAAACATGTCCTGAACAACTTTTGTTGCTGTAATACTCATGTGTACATGTTGTTTTTAAGACCTAAAATAAAACTATTCATTCATTCCAATTAATGGATCCAAATGGATAGTTATTAGTTAGTCTTACAAGCTATTTTTATTAACATCATCTTCATCATGATGGTGGTTGGATTGGATAGTGTGGGTCATACAAATCAAATCAAATCATACAATTATATAATTTCGTGGAAAATGACGGAACAGAACTGCCAGAACAGCAAAAAGTGGCGGAAGAAGAAAAGACATTAGAAAATCAATAGGGGCTAATACATACTTATCATTGATTAAATATTTAAACACATACAGTAAGCACCTTCAACCTGGCATCCTATTTTGGGCAAGTCATTATAGGTGAAAACTTTCAAAAATAGCTATATAGCTCACAACTTGTTTCCATGCATTGTAAGCTTGTAGATTATATATTTCTATATATATCTATGAGGGTGTAAAAAAAAGCACACCCAGTGAGTGTTTGATGAGTGTGTGCTGGTGTTCAGGCAGTATTACTGTCTAATGATTGTGTGCTGGTATGTTGGTACTACTCTATTTGAAGTGTGGGCGCTTGTATTCCGGTGGTACTACTCAATTTTGGTGTGTGTGTGTGTGTGTGTCCTTTAGTGCTGCATATGTTGCATAGACCCACGGCTGGCCACCCTACTGGCCAAAGTTCATGGAGATATTTCGTGATGGGACGCAAAACAGATCTACCAAAGAGGCAACCAATTATATTGAGCCAACAGAGGTACTTACGGCAGACATTCGGGTGCTTCAAATGCCACTGAGCTACTTCCATTGAAATGAATAGCTGGGGGTGTGGCTGTCCGCTCTCTCGTTCATAACTCTATGATGTTGCACTGTTTTCTGTTTGTGCTTAATCAGTGTAATTCATTGCAACTTTGTGTTGCAATCAGCTGCAGCTGTTTATGCTGTGCTCAGACAGACAGACTCACGGACAAACGCGGTCAAATGTAGATTAATAAAAGGGTAAAAAGATGAAATACGGAGGTGCAAGGTGATTGTGAATGCACTGATGCAGTGTTACAATAGGAGGAGATATGAAGGCATCTCATTTGACATGTCTTTTGTCGGCGAGGTAAGACTGTCTTGGCTCACCACCACCACATTCAATCAATCTGTGCAGATCGCTGTGTAAAATACAGCCTGAGTATCATAGGCCTGCATTTCCTTTGGAATAAATGTGGCTCTGGTTCTTAACTCAATATGTTATGTGATTATATAAACAACACAGCTATATGATTAATGTTCATTTTCACAGAATTTCACAGCATTTCCTTCCAGACAGGATCATCCTCTTCCTCAGTCACTGAACATTCAGGAAGTTTGATAGCGCGACGGCTCTCAATCAGCTGTCGTTCTATTCATTTAATTCCACTGTTACTCATGGTTTGCGCTTTGCACACTCCCTTGCCGGCGATCTCAAAGGCGGCACCTTTGTAGGTGGCGACACACTCTTCGTCTGTACACAGGTCTGGCTGCACCTGCTCCCACACCTTTTTCTTGGGGTTCAGCTCTTTGTCTGGTTCACCCGGGAAGCCCTGGAACGTGACCCTTTCCCCGGGCACCGCCCCACTGGGTGGGTCCAGGATCTCCACTCTGTCCCGGGAGCTGGCACACATGACCATCGCCTGGGACACCACGCCTCTCATCTTGGCCGGCTTCAGGTTGCACAGCAGCACTACCATGCGGTCCTGCATCTGGTCCAGAGGGATGTGATTCACCAGCCCACTGACCACCGTCCTGGGCGTCGACTCGCCCACGTCCACTCGCTCCACGTAAAGTGTGTTGGCGTCCACGTGCTTCTCGACCGCGATGATGCGTCCGATGCGCATGTCCAGCTGCGACACGTCCACCGTGGCGCTGCCTTGAGGAGCCGCCTGTTTCTTCTCCTGTTTCTCCGCTACCTTTTTCTCTGCTGACTTCTTCTTCTTTCCCTCGTCTTTAGGCTGTGGGCCTGTTGGTGCAGCATCAGGCTTCTTCTTTCCCTCGTCTTTAGGCTGTGGGGCTGTTTGTGCAGCATCAGGCTCCATCTTTCTCTCGTCTTTAGGCTGTGGGCCTTTTGGTGCAGCATCAGGCTCCATCTTTCCCTCGTCTTTAGGCTGTGGGCCTGTTGGTGCAGCATCAGGCTCCATCTTTCTCTCGTCTTTAGGCTGTGGGGCTGTTGGTGCAGCATCAGGCTCCATCTTTCTCTCGTCTTTAGGCTGTGGGGCCGTTGGTGCAGCATCAGGCTCCATCTTTCTCTCGTCTTTAGGCTGTGGGCCTGTTAGTGTGGCATCAGAGGGGGCCGAGGGTTCAGTAGGAGTGATGGTCTTAGACATGCGCTCAACACTGGCCTCCGCCGAGGGCATGTCCACGTCTCTCACTCCCCTTCTCCTCTCTATACCCAGCAGCTGTTGTTTCAGCTCCTCGATATCTTTCTTCAGATTTCTATTTTCCGACATCAGCTTCTGTTTGGTAGAGGCCTCGGCAATGGCCTTTTCTTTTTCCTTGTGTTGCTGGATCTGTTGTTTGGCGTAATCGATAATCTCGTCTGCCTCAGCTGCCCTTTGCTCTATTTCCACCAAGGGACTGTGATCTGACATCCTGACTGAGGAGCTAGATAGAAATATGAACTGTGCAAGTTTATCATCTGTCTGCCAGACGCAGGCATATATACGTATATATGTCGAAGATGTTATATCGATGACATCAGTTTTGCCTAAATATGGATAGTAGAATGGTCTGAGATTATAAATTCAAAATCTGAAAATTCAGTCTTAGTGGGGAACGGCAGAGGTTGGGAAAGATATAAACACGGAAAGATACAAGTTTCTGCATTAGGCAATATATCTTATGCAGTGGCCTACCAGTATCCACTGCACCTGTTCTCAGGTGGTACCCACTAACATACGATGGGCGCAGATGTCATGTATAATGGAGTTCTGCTGTACACTCTGCCACTTATATTGGTGAAGCTACACAGCATGCCAGAGTTATGCAGGGGATGGACAGACAGACAGACGGACAGACAGACAAACAGACAGTGTTTTGAGAGATTAGCCAATACTCTTTCACATGCACGCACTCTTCTGGATCAACAGCAGCCCCAAAACTCTTGGTGCTGAAAGACTCAAACTTATTTCTAGGCTCATGGATTACTGGAGTATACATAACAGCATGATAACTTCTATTGATGAACTCCATTCAGGTTATCCAAAAGGTACGAATAGAATGTGAACAAAAACTAGCCATATTCCCGTCCATGCTGCTCTACACCTGCTTCCGATTTGTGTGATTTGAGTTTAAATTGCATCTTTTTATATCAACGAGAGTCTCACCTTACTCCATCACTTAGCTCATCCACATGAGGCCTCATGTGCACCTGTGGAGATACACAAAGTGGTGAGAGGGCTTTCTGCCATTATGCACCAACACTCGGGATGTATGCTCCCTGAACATTAGAGAAGAAGACTAAAAGCTCAATACAGCTTTCATGCATTTTTATTCTGCCCATACATGAAATTTTTTTTTTTCATGTTTTTGTTGTTTTATAGTTTAGGCTATACAGTTCAAGTTATGTTATCTGTACTTTTACTCATGGGGCTGTAAATGTGTCAAGTCATGTGACCACTGGCTTTCTTTTGATACGAAAATAAATCTATAGGTATACTTTATAAAAGTTCCTGCGTTATGTGGCGTTAAGTGCCGTTCATGGCTGTGATTTGTCTTCATGTCTGCGTCTTTAACCCAGTGCTATTGGTCTGCGACTACTGGCCAATCACAGTGCAGCTTTCCTTCAAGCAGCAGTCTGTCGCTCAGTGTTGAAAGTGAAAGTGTGAAAAAGGCCTTTTCTGTATCACATGGAAAGAGGGAAAGGTACCCAGCACACATCGCTGTCTGCCTTCATTCAAAATGTACGCGTTGTGTGTGTGTGTCTCACTCGGACAAGATATTCACTGCGACACACACGCATGGCGTTAGACCTGAGGTTCTAGTGATTATATTAAGGCCATTTCTGACACCGAATAAAATAACCTGAATTGTGAGGGGTTTTGTTTTTTGTCAATAACTTTATACACAGATCTGCAGCTAACTTGCACTTCTGTGTGTTGACCTTTCAAACAGGCTTAGTTTGAACACCACATACAGTACATGCATGGGAAATGGCTTCCCTGGGATGTGTTGTCTGCATGAACAACATCTCTAGCCTTTGTTCTGTTCATACAGTAGGAGTTCAGTATACAGTCTGGAGGTGTCAATGGTGTGTGCTGTATGTTTGTTTCTGTGGACAGTGTGTGTATACTGTATAGTAAGTGCTGTATAGAGGGTACGCGCATGCATAAAGTGAACAACAGATCGAGTGGAAAAGTGAGTGACAAAGTGAAATGAATGTTGTTTAAAGTCATTTAATGCAATCAAATAGGACTTTTCTGTTTGGATGTATGGGCTGTCAAGGCCAGAAAGTAGTTTTTTGTCACAAGGCGTTCCCGCTTAACTTCCGGGTATGATGATGTATGACGCATACCCTCTATAGAGCGCCGCAGTCCCGCCCCCTTTCAGAAAAACGAGTGGCCCAGGAAATGAAACCCCAATGCATTCTCCCATCGGCACTTCTAATATAATTTATTTAAAGACGGTTACGCCGCGGACAAAGCCAACTCGGATCGTGACAAATCATGACAATGAACACAATGTTTTGGGCCGATCAAATCATTAGAAAGAAGAAAAGAAAGTCAGGAGACAACACTATTTGTTTTGTTTTTCGTCTTATAAATTATTTGATCGGCCCAAAACATTGTGTTCATTGTCATGATTTGTCACGATCCGAGTTGGCTTTGTCCGCGGCGTAACCCTCTTTAAATAAATTATATTAGAAGTGCCGATGGGAGAATGCATTGGGGTTTCATTTCCTGGGCCACTCGTTTTTCTGAAAGGGGGCGGGACTGCGGCGCTCTATAGGGCAGTGTAGGCCGATATGCTTGCTTACTTGTTTGTGCATTTTTCCCGGAGGTCATTGTGTTTGTATTTGCTTGCAGTGTGTGCATCCACTAGACGTGTGTAATAATTGGACAGGTATAATAATAATGTGGGAGACAGGGACATCAGGATATGACTTGAGAAAGACGGATGAACTGCGAAAAAAGACAAACAAAAGCTTGTTTTGGAAAAACACTGTGATAATGTGAGTGAGGGATTGAGGGAAAAAGAGAGATAGTTTCTATCCACAGTAACTTAATGACCGTGTTGTGTACAATAACGGCACTGAGGTAGTGTGTGTTGTATTGATAGCTGTTGCTGCTTCCCTCCCGGGTTGTCTGATGTGGCTGTTGTATCCTCAAATCAAACTAATGGCTTGCACAGCGCCCACATACATCAGCATCAACGAAACGGAAAAACACAGGGTAAACCATTAAGATCTGAGGCCCATTCTTCAAATGCCTTCTAAATCAGCAGTTGATTAAAAACCACACCCGTGTGCACTGAGTGGTGCAACTCTGTGTGGGGGTCCCCTGGGGGTCCCCGGAACCTCTAGACCCACATGAATCTGAAACGGTTGAGAAATGACAGAGTTACCGTGTGGGGAAATTAGCAGACAACACTCTCTCTGGTATTCTCCCTCCCTCCCTGTCTCTCGCATGCACGCACGCTACACATTGTAACTAGCAGGCAACAGTGCAACACAATCTCTCTCTGTACCTGTTGGTACCCTAATTAAACAGACAGTTATACATAGGGACAGACATTGCTGTTCCTTGAAGTGGTTGCACCACTTACAAAAATAATAATCATGTACAAAATGTACAAGCTCGCAGCACGTCACTTTGTACATCTACTACTTTTGAGGGGCGCCCCTCAAAAAGGAAATGTTTGTTTTGTAAACGCCATTAACAATGAAGGGAAATGTACATCATCATGTAACTCATTACGTCATATTGTAACTCATTACATCATATTGTCTCTTTATTGTTAATGGTGTTTAATGTTTGTTTTGGCACCGTTTGTTTTACATCACCAGTACATCACCTAATCAACATGAGTTAGACTTTAATAAATCAGCACCCCTCACTTCACATGGGTGTGATTTTTGAATAACCGCTACAAAATGACACGGATGGAAGTGCATTCTTGCCAGCGAAAAAAAAAAAAAAGGGTAAAAAATAGGTTATAAAAAGGTTAAGATATTGTTGGAATTTTCTTGCAATTCTGACTTTATATCTCCATTTATTTCCCTTTGCAACTGTATTTATTGGAATTATTTTTTACCTTTGGAAGTGATCCAGTGTGACACTTAGTTGGAGTAGGGCATTCATTTAACAAAATACAAAAACAAAAAAGGAAATATGGAGTTACAAGGTTTCTTGACTCCAGTCACAACAAACTTGAAATCCAGAGTTAGAGAATCAGAACTGTAAGAACTATATGTCAACATAATAAAGAGCAGTCCAACCACATCTAGCCCTCTCTCTCACACACACACACACACACACACACACACACACACACACACACACACACACACACACACACATTAATTGTGTATTGGATATCCATTCTGGCTGATATCACTGACTCCTGTAGTGTAGAGTTACCTGGTAAGAGTCTGTCAGTCACACACTCATAATAACACACACACACACACACACACACACACACACACACACACACACACACACACACACACACACACACACACACACACACACACGCTATCTCTGAACCCTTTAGTGTAGAGTTGCACAGTAAAGTCTGTCTGTAGAATCCATCATTGGCTTGAATCCACCAGCAGCAATAAGGGAGCAGACCTCAGGGTTCATGCCATTAATACTTAATGGGAGATTATGTCTTCCTCCTTCCCTCCTATCTCTCCTGCTCTCTCTCTCTCTCGTGTGTGTGTGTGTGTGTGTGTGTACTTCTGCATTTCAGAAATAGATGTTGCGAAGACAGTTTTCTTGGTCCTCACAAATACATTTGGGGTGTTAATTGGGCTTACAATTCATTCTTTCATTGCCGTTGATTAATGGCAATTGAAGCCTATTTTTTGATACACGCTTACCGTCATTGCCGTTGATTAATGGCAATTGCGCTTTTATAGTGCCCCGGTTTGGATTCATCTTGTAAACAAGGCCTGTCCAGCTCCGTTGAACTTACTAGGATAATACTACTTAGTAGACTGGAAATGTGGCTTTTCAAAATAAGAGCTCAAATGGGAAAAATTATGGCGTCTTAAGAAAAGATTCAGGTTTGAGGTTATTAGGCAACAGATATATTTCATAATTATAAAACACTTATGTACAGAGTACAAAAAGGGGAAATGGGGTTTATGGCTGGAGTTGGGGTAAAAAATGGCAAAAGGTGTGAAATTGTGGTCCCTAAAATGTTGATGTCCCCTCCTGCCCTACCAATCAAATAGGTCTAATTGTGGAGCTGTAAGAACATCAGTCAGTTATGAGTCTGACCCATAAATATAGACTTCTAGTTGTAGCAGGATCTCTTTCAGCACAACAGTCCATCCAGCAGCTCCTCGTGTTTCATTGACTCTTCAGCCGTATCATTTTCAGAGCAACAATCACTTGTCTCTGAGTCTGGGACATTCAGTTATATCAGGTTGTCCCCCATAGTAGTTGAAACCACTACTATGATAGACTGCACGGAGCTATGCAGTAGTAGGTGATGCCAGGATTCAATTTGTGTAAAAAAAGGAAAAAAGGAAAGAAAAAAGGGTGGAGGGGGATATATTTTTTAAACCTTCTATACTTTCTTGTAGCGCTGTGCTGTGCTGTGCTGTGCGCTGTGCTGTGCTGTGCTGCGTTGTGCTGTGCTGTGCTGTGCTGTGCTGTGCTGCGTTGTGCTGTGCTGTGTGCTGTGCGTGCTGTGCTGTGCTGTGCTGTGCTGTGCTGTGCTGTGCTGTGTGCTGTGCGTGCTGTGCTGTGCTGTGCGTGCTGTGCTGTGCTGTGCTGTGCTGTGCTGTGCTGTGCTGCGCTGCGCTGCGCTGCGCTGTGCTGTGCTGTGCTGTGCCGCTCAATTTGGAGGAGCCATTGTTTCCTTTATCCATGATTTCATTCTGTCTGCTGTGTCTGACAAGTATGTCAACTATACTGTATGTAAGGACATTTTGCCATGTATGCACATTGTAACTGGCTGTTCTCTTATTCTCTGACTGCACTGGCAGTGTTTGTCCTTTGTACAAGGTTGTACTTCTGATTACATGGACATAAACAAACATTTCAAATGTTGACAATCTTTGAACGTTTGCCAAAAAGATATTGCCAAAAAGAGACGCATACGCCAGAGTTAATGTTAACTTATTTATATCAAATAGTTGAATTGTAATATTATCATATCTCCAACATATCATACAGTCTACATTTCCTCAAAGTATGCATATATTCATCTTGACCAGAAGCAGGGAAAAATCATATATATCACAATGGAGTTCTTCTCCACGAGAGAAGAACAAACGTGAGAGATACATCATACAGAAAAATGCATGATGTTTTCTGTAGCCTTCATCATTCTGCAAGCTCAATATGATTCCTTGTATAGCACTCGCACTAGCCTCGACGACCTTACATGTGTATGCAAATGCAAACTAAACTAATTATTAATTTAGACATAGCACTCTATATTGTGTATACTCATCATAGTTTCATGGTACAGATATTCTACTGACGGATGTTCTTAGCTTGATTATGATCCCTGAAAACTATCACCATGTATTGTTCTTGCTTACTGTAAGTCACTCTGGAATAAGAGCGTCTTCTAAATGCCTGAATGCCTGAAGTGTAATTGTTATATAATTGAACACTGATTGGTTTGCTTATATAAACGCTTGAAAATGTTTTTCCTTAATTGGTTGAGAAAATAATAAATAACGTGCATAATAAATCAAACTAGGTCTATTTAGAGAAAGAAAATACTCAGATATAGAATAAAAACACAAACTAGAAATAAGCGTGTGCCGACCTCCAGGCTGGGTTGCTTTACTGTGTCAGTCTGGGACATGCTGTGTCAGTCGTGGGGTGCAGCCATCGGGACATGCTGTGTCAGTTGTGGGGTGCAGCCATCGGGACATGCTGTGTCAGTTGTGGGGTGCAGCCATCGGGACATGCTGTGTCAGTCGTGGGGTGCAGCCATCGGGACATGCTGTGTCAGTTGTGGGGTGCAGCCATCGGGACATGCTGTGTCAGTTGTGGGGTGCAGCCATCGGGACATGCTGTGTCAGTCGTGGGGTGCAGCCATCGGGACATGCTGTGTCAGTCGTGGGGTGCAGCCATCGGGACATGCTGCAGGGGAAGATTGTGTGTTCGTACGACAGGCGGTTGCGGTGCCCCTTTATATAGGCAGAAGTGAAAGCGCTTTCCCACACATTAATGAAAGCCAGGTTTAGGCAACAGTGATATTTGTAGCATGTGTATGCCCCCTATGGGCCAGAGTGAAATTGCGTTTGGTTCTGCAGTGGATCGGCCTAGCTGTGCCAGAGATTAGCTGTGTTCACAGACAGACGGGCGGGCGGACGGACGGACAGACAACCGGGGGCGAAAACATGATCTCCACCTCCCAGCCGTTCCAGCCTGGAGAAGATAAAAATATTATTATTTTTATTAGTAAAAGGCAGTTGAGAACAAAGTTTATTTTATCCTGCCTTGAAAAGTAATCAGGGTGGTTGACCCCAAGCCCCAGATCATGTACACGTTTGTTGTGACTGGAGTTGCTGTCAGGGGGAAACCTTGTAACTCCATATTTCCTTTTTTGTTTTTGTATTTAGTTTTGGACATACAAGGTTTCTGCCTGACAACGACGGTATATGTTTGGAATAAGTAACTATTCGTTGTCTCACCATGTTTGTTTGAACTCTGGGGAAAGTTCGTAGACCGCTCTCGGACAAGCTGAGACATCTCTAGGTTTCAGAGATAAGCGGCTGTCAGAGATTTATTTTGGCCCGAAACGATTGAGTGATTTCAAGAGCAGATTGTAATTGAGGTTAAAAAGTGACTATGTTGTTGGTAACCTATAGTTGACATGAAATTATACTCCAGTTTAGTGTTTCATTAGAGCACTAGTCTAAACAAACATCTATGGTAGCCAATTAGCCAATTTAGAGCACTTTAAACAAACATAAAGTACAATGTTTAAATAAGTGTAATTTTTGAGGGGCACTAGCCACTATATGGCGTTTGAAGATTATGTCATATGGCAGCCAAGTCTATGGGATTTTTTATGTTTATTTAGGGCACTTCTGACGTAAATCGTTTGCCAGCCAAGTCTATGGACTTTAATGATTGTTTAGGGCACCAAATGATGATGTAAGACGTCACGTCATGTGGTCGATATTCCAATCCTGAAAATGTTCAAATGTTCAAATGTTTCCACAGACGGCAACAATATGCATTTAGGCCATATTGTATTGTTGATTTGTTTTGCACTATCTATATTCTTTTAATTGTCAAATGTTGTACAACGAGGTAATGCCGGTTGTGTTTGTTAGATGGTGAAATCAACTGGCACTGGCAGAGCAGAATATCATAGACATGACAACCAACATGTTCAATGTGGTGAGTATCCCCACCTCCACTAAGGTAGTAAACTAAAGTCCTGGAGGCGTGATCAATGCCATTTGGCTATTCTGAGTGTCCAAAGAGCATTGATCACGCCTCCAGGTCTTTAGTTTACTCAAGTTAGGGAATAAGACCTGGTACTTAAGACATGCAAAATACAGCCCTTAATCCAGAACGAATTCCAGTAAGCAAGGTGTATACACGAGGTAATACATTGAATTCATATGAATAGTTATAGGATCATAGGTAAACAAGGATCCTATCCGATCAGTCTATAAATGGTATACAAAAAATCACACCCAAGTGAAGTGAGGGGCGCTCTTATCATTATACATCATCATACATCATCTCATGAACAACTGAAAATGGCAATTGTCAATGGCAAATATGAGACGTGTGCGGACAAAAGCTGTATAAAGGAGCCCCTTTGAGTGCCCCTCAAAAATAATAATAATCTGTGCATTGAATCTATACAAATTATAGCCTAGCCCAGTCTAGTCTTAATTTTCGAATATAAATGGCAAAAACACATCGCATCTCGCTATGGAAAGTGCAAGTGGTTATGTCTGTCTGTGGGTTATATTATTATCATTATTATTATTTGGCTTATAATTATTATTATTACTATTATTATTATTATCATCATCATCATCATCTAACTTATTTACTAAAACGAGGTTGTGTATAAATAATTATGGAGCCGTGGGTCCCCCCCCCATTTTCAAAAAAGTATAATGTTTTCGGACATAGAAGGTTTCCACCCAACGACAACCTGTCACTGAACGTGAACGTGTTGCACCGGTGCTGACATGGAGAACACCCAAAGCCCTGCGGCACATGCCCACCACCTGCCTGGCGCTGGGAGATTAGTACATATTGAATGAAGGCTGAGGTATGTGTCTGTGGCCTGTGACAGAGGCCAGTTTGCTTGCGATTCATCTGTCTTGTAAAGATTATGTCCCTCTGATCATTCACCCATCTATGCGGGACGGCAACATTCAAGTGTCAATTTGTATAAAGAGATGGGGAGGCAGTCCTAAATCATATACTGCCGGGCAGTGCCGGCCCGGAGGCTGGCCCATACCTTCAGCTGTTACAATTCCAAACATGACCCGCTTTAATTACTTAATTACTGTCATTCTATTGGCCGAGCCAGGTCACTTCAGGCTATGGGATTGTTTTGCTGCTGGGAGCATAATCACAATATCACACGACTGACACGACGAGTCCCGCAAATGAGGAACTAGGAAGTAGCGGAGGAGACTCACTGGCTCTCAATTCAATAATTTTATTGGTAATCATGGTTGAATGCTTGGTTGAATGTATGCTTCAAGCCGTCCGGACCACCCAACCATGCGCTATACATAGCGATTATCATAATTTCATTAGGCTTAAATATTAAATCATAAACATACTATTTCACATGAACAATGATGAAACTAAAATATGGGGATAATATTATACATGGCAATGAAATCGCATTGCGTTTTCATTATAATACTGCTGGGTTGAACACACCGTCACAGCCTCGCGCTGCAATTGGCTAAAAGTTTAAATCCCCTCCGACGTCCCGACTAGTAAACTGTAGTGGATATAAACAGTGCATTCAGCCAGAGGGGGCCAAAGGGAGAGTGTGCTGTTGCAGGAGAACACCTCAGCATCATAATATAGGGAAAGACATTTTGGCTGAAAACTTGTCTATATCACCTTTAAGTATAACTACCGTAAATGTATTTGAAATTAAATCCAATTTGAACTTGTAGATCTGCTGTTTTTGCTGTGACATAGAATTACAAAGTAGGGAATTAATTACAAAAACATAGTTAAAATACAGAGATAAGAGGTTTCTGCCTGGCAGTATACAGTATGTAATGTGGCCCTCTGGAGTGAGTGTGGAGATATACAGTAGTGGCCCTCTCCATCATTAAAGTTGAATGAATACAACCTAGAGTCTAAAGGCTTTGGAGGGGGGTAGGGATGCAAGGGCATTAACATAATATTTTGTGTTGATTACCGGTAAATAACATACTGTAGACGGTCTACATAGTAAGTCCCAATAGGAAATCTCATGCAAACCTCTGTGTGTTTGTGTGACTTAACTTGACTTAATCCTCTTTACCCCGCCGAGGGGCGTAGGGCGTCCACCAGAGCTCTCCATCTCACTCTCTTCTGCGCCTGTGCTTTTGCTTTTGTGCGTTTGTGTACGTCTCCTTAACGTATCTCAAGAACTGTCCAACCGATCGACTTTGAACTTAGCATGCACAACTGCGTATTGTTTGAGGACATTGAGGTCATTACAGATCGTATTGTTTGAGGACATTGAGGTCATTACAGATCGTGTTGTTTGAGGACATTGAGGTCATTACAGATCGTATTGTTTGAGGACATTGAGGTCATTACAGATCGTATTGTTTGAGGACATTGAGGTCATTACAGATCGTATTGTTTGAGGACATTGAGGTCATTACAGATCGTATTGTTTGAGGACATTGAGGTCATTACAGATCGTATTGTTTGAGGACATTGAGGTCATTACAGATCGTATTGTTTGAGGACATTGAGGTCATTACAGATCGTATTGTTTGAGGACATTGAGGTCATTACAGATCGTATTGTTTGAGGACATTGAGGTCATTACAGATCGTATTGTTTGAGGACATTGAGGTCATTACAGATCGTATTGTTTGAGGACATTGAGGTCATTACAGATCGTATTGTTTGAGGACATTGAGGTCATTACAGATCGTATTGTTTGAGGACATTGAGGTCATTACAGATCGTGTTGTTTGAGGACATTGAGGTCATTACAGATCGTATTGTTTGAGGACATTGAGGTCATTACAGATCGTATTGTTTGAGGACATTGAGGTCATTACAGATCGTATTGTTTGAGGACATTGAGGTCATTACAGATCGTATTGTTTGAGGACATTGAGGTCATTACAGATCGTATTGTTTGAGGACATTGAGGTCATTACAGATCGTATTGTTTGAGGACATTGAGGTCATTACAGATCGTATTGTTTGAGGACATTGAGGTCATTACAGATCGTATTGTTTGAGGACATTGAGGTCATTACAGATCGTATTGTTTGAGGACATTGAGGTCATTACAGATCGTATTGTTTGAGGACATTGAGGTCATTACAGATCGTATTGTTTGAGGACATTGAGGTCATTACAGATCGTATTGTTTGAGGACATTGAGGTCATCACAGATCGTATTGTTTGAGGACATTGAGGTCATTACAGATCGTATTGTTTGAGGACATTGAGGTCATTACAGATCGTATTGTTTGAGGACATTGAGGTCATTACAGATCGTATTGTTTGAGGACATTGAGGTCATTACAGATCGTATTGTTTGAGGACATTGAGGTCATTACAGATCGTATTGTTTGAGGACATTGAGGTCATTACAGATCGTATTGTTTGAGGACATTGAGGTCATTACAGATCGTATTGTTTGAGGACATTGAGGTCATTACAGATCGTATTGTTTGAGGACATTGAGGTCATTACAGATCGTATTGTTTGAGGACATTGAGGTCATTACAGATCGTATTGTTTGAGGACATTGAGGTCATTACAGATCGTATTGTTTGAGGACATTGAGGTCATTACAGATCGTATTGTTTGAGGACATTGAGGTCATTACAGATCGTATTGTTTGAGGACATTGAGGTCATTACAGATCGTATTGTTTGAGGACATTGAGGTCATTACAGATCGTATTGTTTGAGGACATTGAGGTCATTACAGATCATATTGTTTGAGGACATTGAGGTCATTACAGATCGTATTGTTTGAGGACATTGAGGTCATTACAGATCATATTGTTTGAGGACATTGAGGTCATCACAGATCGTATTGTTTGAGGACATTGAGGTCATTACAGATCATATTGTTTGAGGACATTGAGGTCATCACAGATCGTATTGTTTGAGGACATTGAGGTCATTACAGATCTTATTGTTTGAGGACATTGAGGTCATTACAGATCATATTGTTTGAGGACATTGAGGTCATTACAGATCATATTGTTTGAGGACATTGAGGTCATTACAGATCGTATTGTTTGAGGACATTGAGGTCATTACAGATCGTATTGTTTGAGGACATTGAGGTCATTACAGATCATATTGTTTGAGGACATTGAGGTCATTACAGATCGTATTGTTTGAGGACATTGAGGTCATTACAGATCATATTGTTTGAGGACATTGAGGTCATTACAGATCGTATTGTTTGAGGACATTGAGGTCATTACAGATCGTATTGTTTGAGGACATTGAGGTCATTACAGATCATATTGTTTGAGGACATTGAGGTCATTACAGATCATATTGTTTGAGGACATTGAGGTCATTACAGATCGTATTGTTTGAGGACATTGAGGTCATTACAGACGTATTGTTTGAGGACATTGAGGTCATTACAGATCGTATTGTTTGAGGACATTGAGGTCATTACAGATCGTATTGTTTGAGGACATTGAGGTCATTACAGATCGTATTGTTTGAGGACATTGAGGTCATTACAGATCGTATTGTTTGAGGACATTGAGGTCATTACAGATCGTATTGTTTGAGGACATTGAGGTCATTACAGATCGTATTGTTTGAGGACATTGAGGTCATTACAGATCGTATTGTTTGAGGACATTGAGGTCATTACAGATCGTATTGTTTGAGGACATTGAGGTCATTACAGATCATATTGTTTGAGGACATTGAGGTCATTACAGATCGTATTGTTTGAGGACATTGAGGTCATTACAGATCGTATTGTTTGAGGACATTGAGGTCATTACAGATCGTATTGTTTGAGGACATTGAGGTCATTACAGATCATATTGTTTGAGGACATTGAGGTCATCACAGATCGTATTGTTTGAGGACATTGAGGTCATTACAGATCATATTGTTTGAGGACATTGAGGTCATCACAGATCGTATTGTTTGAGGACATTGAGGTCATTACAGATCGTATTGTTTGAGGACATTGAGGTCATTACAGATCGTATTGTTTGAGGACATTGAGGTCATTACAGATCGTATTGTTTGAGGACATTGAGGTCATTACAGATCGTATTGTTTGAGGACATTGAGGTCATTACAGATCGTATTGTTTGAGGACATTGAGGTCATTACAGATCGTATTGTTTGAGGACATTGAGGTCATTACAGATCGTATTGTTTGAGGACATTGAGGTCATTACAGATCGTATTGTTTGAGGACATTGAGGTCATTACAGATCGTATTGTTTGAGGACATTGAGGTCATTACAGATCGTATTGTTTGAGGACATTGAGGTCATTACAGATCGTATTGTTTGAGGACATTGAGGTCATTACAGATCGTATTGTTTGAGGACATTGAGGTCATTACAGATCGTATTGTTTGAGGACATTGAGGTCATTACAGATCGTATTGTTTGAGGACATTGAGGTCATTACAGATCGTATTGTTTGAGGACATTGAGGTCATTACAGATCGTATTGTTTGAGGACATTGAGGTCATTACAGATCGTATTGTTTGAGGACATTGAGGTCATTACAGATCGTATTGTTTGAGGACATTGAGGTCATTACAGATCGTATTGTTTGAGGACATTGAGGTCATTACAGATCGTATTGTTTGAGGACATTGAGGTCATTACAGATCGTATTGTTTGAGGACATTGAGGTCATTACAGATCGTATTGTTTGAGGACATTGAGGTCATTACAGATCGTATTGTTTGAGGACATTGAGGTCATTACAGATCGTATTGTTCGAGGACATTGAGGTCATTACAGATCGTATTGTTTGAGGACATTGAGGTCATTACAGATCGTATTGTTTGAGGACATTGAGGTCATTACAGATCGTATTGTTTGAGGACATTGAGGTCATTACAGATCGTATTGTTTGAGGACATTGAGGTCATTACAGATCGTATTGTTTGAGGACATTGAGGTCATTACAGATCGTATTGTTTGAGGACATTGAGGTCATTACAGATCGTATTGTTTGAGGACATTGAGGTCATTACAGATCGTATTGTTTGAGGACATTGAGGTCATTACAGATCGTATTGTTTGAGGACATTGAGGTCATTACAGATCGTATTGTTTGAGGACATTGAGGTCATTACAGATCGCTGATTGTCCAGAACCATCTGACTGATATGCCCATCATGGGCATACTGTATATGGAGAACAGTTTTTTCAGAATCGTTGTGACATTATTTGGAGATCTCTGTATCAACCTGTCCATATGGACGTTTCTGGTGTTAACAATGACGTCATAGTACCTAGACTGGCCTCCAAATACTATGATAATGGTAACTGCACAAGTGCACATTGCTCTGTTTTAAGCCGCTTATTTTAGGAGCAGTTGGATAGGTCAGTGATTTAGCTACCAGAGAGTTTCATCTTGTCCGTTCGAAACAAAGAAAATCCTGTTCGTTCAATGGACACAGTTGTCGCTTGTTAAGACAGCCAGAAAGATACTCTCAAATGAGCTTGTTAAATTTGTTTTCCAGAGATCTTACATGACAGCAATATGGAACGCATGACTGGACTGTGGCAACGGCGTCTCACACACTACAACCCCCACCTGCCCCTGCGGCCTGGTCTCTTCCACCACACTTTTCATCTGCGCAATGTAGGGCTAACGCCCCTCAATAATACATGTTACAGAGCGCCCACGGACGAAGTCTTCCACTTCCATTAAACATGTGTTACAAAGACGTTCACCACAGTATATGAGACTGAACGTGGACATGGGAATGGAGGTGTGAAATCACTTCACTCAAAGGGGATGGAGGGCCAGGCAGTGAGCCCACAGATCTGTGGGCTTAGGAAGTGAGTGGAGGAATGGTAGCTTGGGTGGTGGATGTTATGACCTTCTCATAACTCCTATGTGTACTGTCTAATATCATCAATCAATTATGGCCTGACCTCCTGTCAACCTGTCAAATGTGTGAACTCATGTGCATGCAGGCCTTGCAGGGCAAGTGTTTTATACTTACTGCCTCAACTTTTAGTGGTGCAACCACTCCTATAGAGCGTCGCAGTCTCGCCCCCTCGAGAGACCTGGAAAAGAAATCGCCGTTCATTTTCCTTATAGACTTTTCAAAAAGTATTTATTTAAAGACGTTTATTCCGCGGACAAAACCAACTCTTGTCGTGACAAATCATGACAATAAACACAATGTTTTGGGCCAAACAAAGAATTAGAAAGAATAGTTGTTTTTCTTCTTTGTAATTATTTGTTTGGTCCAAAATATTGTGTTTGTTGTCATGATTGTCACGACAGGAGTTGGCTTTGTATGACGCTTATAAGGTCTTTAAATAAATACGTTTCAAAATGTCTTTGGGAAAAATGCATTGGGAATTATTTCCTGGGCCTGGCGTCGTCATGAAAGGGGGCGGGACTGCGACGCTCTATTGACAGCTATGTGTGTGGCTGTGTTCCTGGGTCTGTACCTGTGTCCCTTGCTGTGTCCGAGCACGAAAATAGCGTTATAGCATTTGTTCACCACCAATTGTCACTGTTGCACAGCCTAACACACAGACAGACACACAACCAGCAGTGTTGGGTTTTTTATGTTTTTTTTTTTGGCTTTCGCCTTTATTTCATATTTGTATGGAGGGACAGACAGTAGGCTGACAGGAAATGGGGAGAGAGATGGGGGGACATGCAGTAAAGGCCGTCTGGATCAGGAGTCGAACCCGCAGCACACTTCCAGACTGGATTACCAGCCAAAGTGCCTGGACCACTGAGCCATGGCCCAGGCACTGAGGCCAGGGAGGAGGGCATGTACAGTACAGTACAGTACAGTACAGTACAGTACAGTACAGTACAGTACAGTACAGTACATTTAGGACTTGGTCATGCAAACATTTTCAGTCTCAAGATTTTATTTAGCTTTTATACATGCAGACGGCAATAATTTAGGCTAGACCTATAGGATCAGGTTAGTGTTTCAGCAACATGAATGGCTGTGTTAATTGTGTGATGATTATGATGGTTTAGAATCAGCAGCACAACTGCGTACCATGCAAGGCAAGTCAGGACGGGCTGATTTGAATGAAAACACTGGCGTGCAATTCTACTTAAGTTAATATTCCATTCAGCCAAGACAGGCACATGCATCTGCTAAAACTGTGATGATTTTGTAAAAAGAAAAAAGATCTGTTTGGTTAATTTTAAATGCACCCTCCGCTGCAGAGGTCCCAAACTCTCTCTCTCTCTCTCTCTCTCTCGCTCTCTCGCTCGCTTTAATCATAAAATGGTAATTGGTCAATACGTCCGCTAATTATTTCATAATTTTCACATTTATGTCTGCCTGGCTGGGTCGGGTCTCTCAGGATGTCAGAAAGATCTCGGTCGGGCGCGGTGCCGCCATTTGAAAGCAATCTCGGAACAGGTTGGAATCGGACGAGATTGTCACGGATCCATTCGGGCTTGGTTTTCCTATTTGAAAATGTTTTCGGACCGGGTCGGAATCGACGGTAAAAACGGGACATAAAACAGCATAGAACCGATACTTGGTTCTAATTTACTAGGTCTGACCCCTAATACATTTATTGGATAGTATGCCCTCCAGGGACATGCTTCTTTCCCATTTGTATAATTGTCCAATATTAATTTGTTGCCTCAGTCAGTACACCCTAAAGGCATTACATTTTTATTGTTTATATTGCCTTTCTCTACTGATTGATTTATTCTGTTGCTGTAGCTGGAGAAGAGGCAGGCAGAGAAAGTCCTGGATGGACAACATCAAGGAGTGGACTGGCTGCAGCTTCCAGACCCTGCTGCGCACAGCTGAAGACCGAGAGCGCTGGAGATCCCTGACCAAGCATCCACCATGACACCCCTACGCCCTACAGCCCCCTAGGCCATGGGATGAGTAAGAGTAAGTAAGTAAGCTGTATTTATTGTGCTTGGTATAAAAAAATATTTTTATCATGGAGAAAATATACCACCTGTGGGCAGTCCCTCTCCATGGTAACGGATTGGCACGGGGCATCTGATTGGCCCCCACTGAACCCAGAGTTGTACTTATACTGACTGTTTGTCACTTCTTCTCATAGAGCTATAAAGAATAGAGACCGAACCGGAGCGTTAGCCCCCCCCCCCCCCCGCTATTCATTTCAGTGGAAGTTGCTCAGTGGCGTTTTTAAGCACCCGGAAGACTGCCGGAAGTATAATTATAACTCAATGGCAATTTTGAGGTCCGGGCTTACGCACGTGACGTCATTAACGTCCGTCCACCTCCATGAAAGTGCTGCAATTCCACATTTCGCCAGTAGGTAGTGGCATCTTCAATGTTGGATAGCCTTACTGGGGGCTTGGTTCTTCTGTATGCCTGACGAAGGTCTGAATGACCGAAACGTTGCTCAATAGATCTAGTTCTGTAGGTGAAGACGGTGTGCAGGTTCCTTTTTTATCTACTTCTCCAGTTCCAGTTATCCGACGCACCTGTCCACTGCAGGTCTGCAAAAGGACTTTTTTCTTCTAGAAAAGTCAATGTTAAAACACTCCGGAAATATAAATTTTTCATATGAGGGTATATTTTTGCAGTGGTGTCAGCTGGTTCAGATTCAGCGGTAATCATCGGGCATTGATGTGTTTCAAAATGTCTGTGTTCTCATTAAGCTGTGGGATATGTTGTTTAATCTCGAGTCTCACACAGGCCTCCCTCTGGGAGGCTCATGGTTCATCATCTTCTAATATAATTACTGGCTGCTCTTGCCATCAGATGGTACAGTAACCCTGCCACCGGTTTACACTGATGTAGTCGGTTAGCGGACTGTCTTTTAGCTGTCCCGAACAGTACCTCAGAGGACATGGCACTGTGACGGTCACATTAGCTCTTGCCCAATGGACTTTTATTTCCCCATGCCATGGATTAAAGTTCTCAGTCGCCAGGACCCATTTCAATCATTTGGATTCCATAGAGGCCAGCGTGTCGTCTGTGAAAGCACCGGAAATAGCAGATCTACAACACGTCACAGCGCAACGTGCTGAGAGCTTGTAGATTGGCTATTTTCGGTCATTAGTTATTATAAGATGAAAGAGTATTTGAAGTGATCAAACTATCAATAGAATACAAGTTTAGAAGCATCTTCCAGAAACATGAATGTTCTCAGAAATATCATGATTTATTCAGCTAGTCAGCCTAAACGTCATCATTACATTTTCAGATTTTATTTTGCTCTATTCCATGTTTCCCTCAATATATCAAAGTATGTGACATTGTTATTGTTATGCTATTTGAGACATCTCCTCCGATTCTATGCCGATATGAATCACCAGTGAAGCATCTCCTGCCTCACGGCTGACTTCAAATCTCACGCAGCTTCTCTTTTTGAAGTACTTTGTGTCACAGATGTTTCCAATATTATGGTTTCCTCCCATAAAGGATGGAGTTTCTAAGAGGCAAATGCCATTCTTGTTTCTATTGGCTGACAGCTGCACGATGTTGCAGGTCAAAATGATCCAAAGTTAAGACAATGCAATGGCAAAGATATTTGATTGGTCCTTTTAAAAGATGTACAGGGACTGCACGTTTAAACCTATACCATAGGTTTATATACCATTATACCATAGGCTATGACTATCAGAAGAAAACTTTGTTTGCTCAGGATCCAGAGATCCACTTTCACCTCGCGTATCTTTGCTGTCAGGTGGAAACCTTGTATGTCCAAAACCATTCCTTTCAAAATAGCGAAAATAACAGATCTACGTTCTATCTAAGTTCACAGAAAAATAAATCACACTTGTGTGAATTGAGTGGTGCCTTTCATCATAATGATGTCTGATGATGTCAACAACATGACATCACGGACATTTTATCCTCAAACGGACTGACAGACATACACACAAAGCTGTGCATTGTTGGAGAGGCTGCACCGCTCAAAGACAATGTTGAAAAGAAGCTTTCTGCCTGAGAGCAATTATGAATTCCATTTCTGATGAAACAATAACATACACATGATCGCAGATCAGTACCAGGGCCATGAGTTGTCTATAAGCTGAAGTCAAGTGATTGTACTCTAAACAGCTGTGCACATTTCAGTAAAACAAAAACATCTCAAAATATGTGCATTTGTTTATGGAAAAACATGTTTTCTATTAAAGGTTTTTCAGCATGTGATTCCATGTTGGTATACATTGATTTATAGTAGCCTAGTAGTAAGGGAAGTGGACAGTGAAGTCGCAGATCACGTAATGAAAATTTAAAAAATCACACTTGTGTGAAGTGAAGGGCGCCTCACTCTTTAACACACATTGTACTTAAACAAACATTACCAGTAAGACACCTAAGGGCGAGGTGAGGTTGCGTGCACGCATCTGCCTCGTTGACGGCAGACTGCTGGATGAGCCCTGGTACTTTGGCATGGGATTGGGGGGTCAGATCAACATGGAATTAATTCTGTACTGGCCATATAAGGAGCATGTCTTGAGTGTACAGGGTTTGATGAGGTCAGATCGGCATATGGAATGTCTGAACAGGTCAGCTCCATATGGAGATATAAGGGTGGTAGCGGGGACATTCTCTTGAGTGTACAGGGTTTGATGAGGGCCAGGCCTGTTGAGAACTCTAGTTTTCGCTGGCTGCCGGGCTTGGCTGCACTAATGACTTTGTAGGCCCGTCTAGAGTTTAAATGGACAGGTATCAGTCAAAAGGGAGACATAGAAGAGGAAGGATGGTTGAGGAAGGATCAACATTATGGAATGTCAGAACCTGTTCTGACATTCCATATGGGCTTTCATATGGGCTTAATTGCGACAGCAGACCACACTATGACATCAGATGTCATAGTGATGTCACGAGACCTGGGCACCATATACTGTATGAGGGAACCCAAGTGGGGGCTTTCCCACTTGGCTGCCACATGACGTCACATTTAGTGCTCTAAACAAACATTACAAGTCCATTGACGTGGTTGCCGTATGACGTAATGTCTGAAAGACCCTCAAAAATCCGGAAGAAATGCCAACTAGTGAGGTGAACTTGAGCAACGAGCTCAGTGTAAACTTGCACAGCACTGGATATAGCCTGATAAAGTAATAGGTCTTGCTCGTCCATTCCAAAGGGAATGATGTTGTGTGATCAGTTCATTTGGAATGGATACTCAAAGTCAATACTTGAAGCTTCATCATCGCGCATCACTTTGTATTAAACTGTGGGAAATGTTAATCTCCACTCTCACACCCAGGCTCCCTCTGGGAGTCTCATGATTTACCATGTTACAGTATAATTACTGGCTGCTCAAACCACAGGGTACGGCACGGCGCCTAGACGAGAGTAATCAAAGTCGTACCATTAAAAATATTATAAATATATGTATCTGCTCCAATGTTGCAGCAACCCTGTGAGGTTTCAAGATTAGTTGATGTTTGATGGACTTGTTTTTGTGTCATCAATTCAGTTAACAGGATGGATTACTGTGGTTATATGGCAAATTAATGAACATCCATCTCAGCCTGAATAACCAACATTGGGAAGAACACTGATTACTTCTCTTACAGTCTATTTTAAAATAAATACATACATCTATTTCAGGTTCATTCATTTGTTGTCTAAAATGTTTTAATTCAAGTTTGTTGTAGAAAAAAGAGCAAAATAAAATACAAATGGCTGATAATCCAAAGCAGTTCTCTCAACTTTCTTCTCCTTAATCTTTTAGTTTTCAATCTTACACCTTGTCCTCCACCTTCTCTCCCACTTTATTTAAACTGTCTCAAACTTTGCCCACAAGTGTTTTCTGCATTGAAGAAAGATATTGTCAGAGGCCAATATATGTCCTCAATCAGAGTACGATCTCTCCTCATTGGTAGGCGGAGTGCGCCCTTTGTGTTTCAGCAGCTTCATCAATACTATGCTCTGGAAGGTCATTCTCAGAAGCTAAGCGAGAGAGCTTGGGCCGTCTTTTGAAAAGCTCATTCTTGTCTTCTCTTGGCACCTCCTGGGATCTAACCTACTCCATTACATCAACCTGGCTTTGACCTCCTCCCATCACAAGAAATCCGAAGCCGCGCCGCAGACCAAATGTAACACCCAGTATTGGAGCCCCAAAATCAACCGTCTGCTTCTTCAAGAGGTTATTCCCCCCTTGCGTATTTTACACAAAAATCTGACTATATGGATACATTTCACTTTCAAGCAGTGCGGTCACCTCACTGTTAACTGAACTCTTTGGACTAGTACACAAATCCACTAGGGAACTTCAGCTCATAGAGCGGTACCGATTGGGCAGATGGGCTGGGTGGAGGTGTCATTGTAGTCTCGAAGATCTGATTCACTTTGTTTTGGAATCTCTCCACCACCTGTTTCCCGTGCTCCCTCTCCTGCTCCACCATACCTACCGTGTCCACGAGGAAATGTTTTAGGCTTTCAAATGTAATCTCCTCTGCTGGTGTCCTCTCTTCCTCTTCTGGGTTGTTCTTGAACTCCACCTCCTCTGGCAGCGAGACGATGTCTCCGATGCTCTTTTTTCTGTTGGACGGTCCATCCTCCTCTGTGTGGTGTGATAAATAGGGCACGGCCAGTCTCTCCGTGTTGTAGCCGCTGCCACTCAACACCTCAGCGATCTTTGACTTCAGGAACAGCACCTCCCCTTCTACCTTCTCCAGAGATGACGGAAGCCTGGGCCTCTCTATGAAAATGTCCTCCGGGAGGAGGTAGGGCATCTCTTTCTGTCTGACGTCGATCACCTCCTGTATGTGCTGGCAGAAGGCAGGGACAGTGGTGAGCTGGGAGATGAGGTTGAAGTAGGCGGCGACGAGGGCATGCACAGCACAACGGTTGTACACCGGCAGGGACTCCTCAGTGGATACGGCCAAATCCTGCAGGGTGAGTGCCAGGTTGATGAGGTCCACCACCACCTCCCCATTGGCCAGCTCCATGCTGAGCAGAGCCAGCAGAGTGAAGAGTGTCTCATAGTGTTTCTGGTCACTGCTGGGATCCTTGCATACCAGGCTGATGTGTCGGTACAGCTCTTCGCCGTGCTTCTTCATGAACACAATGTCTTGCTTGGAACACTTGTCACCTTTGAGCTTGAGCACCGAGATGTCAGAGATGATGCTTATGGCGGAGACCTTGGGCCTGTTGTCGTGTCGATCTATGAAACCGAGGAGGATGGTGAGCACCAGGAGACGGACTTCTGGGTCTTCGGACAGAGAGAAGGAGAGCAGAGGCCCCAGGATGGAGCTGGGTAAAGCTGTTAACATGTTGGTGGTCTGGAAGCCTGCCGTTACCATATGCTCCTTGTGAGCCCGAGTTCGTATCTGACTCCTTCGTGCTGTCTCTCTACACTCTCCTATCTGGACCAAGGACTTGAGCAGCATTACTTGGATCATCCTGGTGCCTTCCGGCCCAGAGCCTGTGGAGGCCAGTACAGGGTGGACCCCAGAGTCAAGGATTTTGCGCATGATAGACAGCATAACATCGGAACGCTGGTGCTTTGGCAAGGTGTTGGCAAATGAACCAATGGTTGTGATTACAGCCTCCTGCAGCTGTCTCTCCTCGTGTATTGTGTTCATCTTGGTGCCACTGTTGCTGCTGTCACCGTAGCAAGCCAAATCATTGTGCACACTTAGATGGAGCTGACCCAGCAGTGTGTTAAATACCTCCAACACTATGCCCACGGAGCCACTGACTGCAATGGCAGCTGCCTCCAGTAGGACTGCCACAATACCAGATCTCACCGTGGCCGAGTTCTTGCTGTTGGCATCCAGGTGACCGAGCAACTGTTGAATCACTAGATGAGAGTGTTGAGACTGGACAGAGTGCATGACGATCTCAAAGCAACGCAGTGCGAAGTTCTTACCCTCCCATAGAGAGTGGTTGTCCAAGTGAATGAGGACGGGCGTGATGGCATTCTTGATATTGCCGTAGGTGGCACGGCCCAGCAGCTCTCTAAAGCAGTGTTCCGTCAGCTCCAGAAGACTTTCCTCCTCGGGTGCCTGTGGGGAGGGAGAGCGACGCTCTGTGACTGTGGCCTTTCCGGCGCTCTGTAAGTTGAAGAGCAGCGAGGGAACAATCTTGTCCATGTGCTGGGGGTCCCAGATGTTTGCCTGTAGCTCGTCATTCACTGTCTTCCTCAAGACGCCCTGCAGACCCTTGATGCCTGCTGTGCGAATCTTGGTGTGGACGTCAGGGTCCTCGTAGCTGGAATGGCACATCTCACTGAAGCGTGAGACAAAGAAATCATAGCTGCGGTGGTACGAGGGTGTGTCCTCCTCTATGTTGGCAAACTTCACAAAGGAGTTAGTTCCCAAGATCTGCAGGTGGGGTTTATCCGACTCTAACAGCTTGAGGACCATCTTTAAGAAGCTATCCACAAACAGGTTGATGTGAAAGTGACAAGCCATAAGTAGCTGGTCCATGGCCTCCATGGCAATGCACACATACCCGTGTCTGTGTCGGGCAACATCCCATGACAGCCACTCATCTAGGTAGGCTCCGATTCGATCCAGCTTCTGTGGCGCAGACTGTGCGTAGAATGTCAGCTTCTGCATGTTGGTCTTCACCAGCCCATTCTCTGGGTTCTCTGGAAATATGTTGTCCACCTGCCTCTTGTACCGAGGCCTGCAGCAGAAGAAACATGACATGGTGTCTGGTGGCCTTATCCAGAAGGCACCATTGCTGTTTGCACAGGCATCTTCGCACCTTATATGCAGACCAGATTCTTGATCTGACGTCATACACAACACAAATAAGTGCCAGTTTGCGCATACACATTTGCTGTGGATCAAGAGTGTCCTGGAATTGGTATTTGGACTTCGTCTATAGTAATAGTTAATAAAACTGCAATGTTATGGATAACACGGCAGCATATATTTTTCAGAGTTCCTTGACAACCAAGCTTCACAGGGGTGTCGAAAATTGCCATTTGTTGCATGGAGAATATTATTTGGGAAAAGTGTTAAATTGGCACATACTGTCTGCAGTGTTTCCTGCAGGAAAAAGCTTTGGCATGGTGCTGGGGGGCTTCTGGCGCGCGGCCCCAATGCCACGCGGCGAAAATTAATAAATTAAGATGAATTTGTATTATTGCTCTTGTATTGCTATTGGAGACACTGGGGGGACACTGGGCAGGCACTGGGGAGGCACTGGGAAGACACTGGGGAGGCACTCAGGGGAACACTGGGGAGGCACTGAGGGGACACTGGGGAGGCACTGGGAAGGCACTGAGGGGACACTGGGGAGGCACTGGGGAGACACTGGGGAGGCACTGGGGAGACACTGGGGAGGCACTGGGGAGACACTGGGGAGGCACTCAGGGGTACACTGGGAGGCACAGGGTAGACACTGGGGAGGCACTCAGAGGGACAGGGCTGCTCTTCAAGTGTCCCCCCGAGTGCCTCCTCAGTGTCCCCCTGAGTGTCCCCCTGAGTGCCTCCCCAGTGTCTCCACAGTGCCTCCCCAGTGTCTCCCCAGTGCCTGCCCAGTGCCTCCCCAGTGTCCCCCTGAGTGCCTCCCCAGTGCCTCCCCGAGTGCCTCCCCAGTGTCCCTCTGAGTGCCTCCCCAGTGTCTCCCCAGTGCCTCCCCAGTGTCTCCCCTGTGCCTCCCAGTGTCCCCCTGAGTGCCTCCCCAGTTCCTCCCCAGTGCCTCCCTGAGTGCCTCCCCAGTATCTCCCCAGTGCCTCCCTGAGTGCCTCCCCAGTATCTCCCCAGTGCCTCCCCAGTGTCTCCCGAGTGCCTCCCCAGTGCCTTCCCAGTGCCTCCCCAGTGTCCCCTCAGTGCCTCCCCAGTGTCCCCCCAGTGCCTCCCCAGTGTTCCCCTGAGTGCCTCCCCAGTGCCTCCCCAGTGCCTGCCCAGTGTCCCCCCAGTGTCTCCAATAGCAATACAAGAGCAATAATACAAATTAATCTTATGTTATTAATTAAATTAATTAATGAATCAAATTAATTAATTCATTAATCAAAATGTTCGACGCACGCCAGAAGCCCGCCCTATAGGCTGTCAGGTACTGAATGCTTGTACAAAGTAACTAGTAGGTAAAGTTTTCAAGTAATTGTAGTATAACAATTGCCTCTGAGATGTAGTAGAGTAGAAGTAAAAGTATATCACTCTATTCAGTAAAGTAAAACTTCATATAGTACAGTGCTTGAGTAAATGAGTTACTTAACACCACTGATTACTGGAGTCTGTTCCTCAGAACAAACTTTTTTGCTACTTTTATTCCATTGTTTTCATATAGTCTTTGTGGTCCCGCCGGTGAAACTAATTCACATCGGTCCTGAACGTATTTGCCTTAATCTCGTCTTTCACTTTTTCCAATAATGCATTTAGCTTTTAAATTAAGTTAATATTCATCGCTTGTGGATAATCACATCTAGGGCTGAACCGGAGTTCAGACTTCAGACCTCATCAAATCAAATTCTCTTCAAAGAACATTTGTTCAGTTTCGCTGGCAAAACCGTTGTAGTCAGATGAAAGAACAACAATTGCTTTTTGAATACATAATCCTCTCGGGATCCATTTGTTCCGACAATGTTCTGACAGTGCAGCTGCAAGTAATTCCCGGCACACCGTTTTCTGCTGGATAAAGTTTTAGCCTCGTACCAGTCTTTGTTGTGACTTGATGTAGACAAGACATATTTTTCAGCCAATATGTGCAGCCATACAGCTAAGTGAAAAACCTGTTGAACTCTCTCAGCTTGCTGAATTTACAAACACGCTCACTCTCAACCACAACACCTGCTCATTCTTATCTTTCAGACATTTTCAGAAAATTTTGTTTCATTTTTTCCTTCTTCTTTTTAAGCCATGTTTCAATAGGGGGATGCAGCCAGACGCTACGCCTGGCTGTCTTTAATTGGCATGGGAAATCTCTTGGCATGTAAAATCCCCGGAACGTTGGATCCGGGGACCACCAGCGGGCAAAATGGACCCTTACAGGTCTGTGACTCCATCAGTGCACAGTGGGTTATCTCTGGGTTCCCAATCTACACTGTAAAATCCACTGTGTGAATGTAATAACATTTATACACTCTCAGTTAAATGAACACTGCCATTGGTACATTAACTGCTCCATTGGTACACTTATACAGTGTCTATTTGGACCCCTGGTGGTCCCCGGACCCGATGTTGAGAACCAGTCCTCTGATACCATCTTGGAATCGCACCTCAAAGTAATCTCTGCGGTGAGATTATGAACCAGCATTGTGAATCCACTGTTAACCCTATTCAGGGCTCATAATAATAATGGCAAAATATGTCTCATATTGGGGAAGAAAATCAGACCTGTGTGAACCGAGTGGTGCAACTCCCCTCTCTCTCTCCTCTCTCTCTCTCTCTCTCTCTCTCTCTCATTAGCAGGGAACAGTCTGTCAGCACTGTCTATCTCTCTCTGTTTCTGCATGGCTCAACAGCGCCCCTACTGGTACTCATACTGGTGCTCACACATACATAGGTGCATGGGTTAACGTCACATACATTGGTGAACGTCACGGACATTGCTGGTTGTAGGAGTGGTTGCACCACTCAAAAACAAGAAGAAAATAGCAGAGTGTTGCATTGCGATGTACTGTAAAGCGTTATAAGCTTTTTACAATTGTTGAGATTCCTTGTCATTACATTCAAACAAGAACAATCATTTCTGCAGGTCTGTTTGGTCTTCTATTCAGCTGTGAATTTGGTGCACTGCATTAGCGATGCTATCTCACTAGACCAGTATTTTCTAAGTAGTGGCCTGATCTACAAACTCATGAGCGCATTGTGAGCTTGTAGATATTCAAACGCCATTTTGCAGTAGGGGAGCCGCTGTCAGAGGCAATGGCCAAATTCCTTGGCATAGCGTGATTGTTGGTGCAAAACAGACTGGTCTGAGTATTTCAGAAACGATCTGATCTACTGAGATTTTAATGCACAACCAGGTGTACATTTGTATCAAAAACATGACCATCATGTTAGGATTCAAAGTCCTCTTGGTCTCCTTGAGACTCTGCAACATTCTCTTTGCAAACACAAGAACAGACATGTTTCAGTCTGTTTGTTTGCACATATGCCACACAATTAATAGCATTTCTCATCATGATTTTTAATTGAAAACACGATGGGTTTGGATATTGCCATGTAGGCTTAATTCTTCACGCTGGTAACTGCCAACATATCCATTAAGAGAGCAGGCATGCTCTCTGGGTGAATGTGGGCATAATGTGTTGCCATGCTTACAGTAGACTACACCAGTGGTTCTCAACCTGTGGGTCAGGACCAGCCCCCAGAGCGGCTGGCTGGCCAACGTTGAAGCCGCCGGCCCTACCGGTCAAAGCTGGAACTGCGCAGGCAGGCCCGAGCATTTAGCACGAGTAAACCCCGCGCAGCTGGGGTTTAACATGGAGCGCATTAACATGGAACATTAGCACTTCCACATTTTGACCACCAACTACATTTGAACATTTTTTTAAAGTATGAAATAGGGCTTAATTAAGTAATTCATTTTTACAGATGGTCAACAAACTTTGGCTGAAACACATCGATGTGCCACAACTGTGTACGAGCTCTATTTAGCCTTGTTTGTGATTGCACAACGAAGATGTGAGACAGCATTATTTGTCCTTATTTTGTAAAATAAATAACATTGGTACTTGGATAAGTTTATCAATTTGGTTTACGTTAATACTGAATTTGTTTGTGTGAATTTCAATAATGTTCAATAATTCATGAGGTTGACGGTCAAATCACGATGCATTATTAGCATTGCATGAATTAAATGGCAATAGCTTGAAAACGATGCAAAACCTGATGCTTTTATGGATAGTTCAACACAAGTGTACTTAGGTGTTCATTGAAAACAGGAACCATTTTCATTAAGAATGAAGATAGGAAATTATCTCTAATTCAGACAGCTGCAATGCCCTAATGTTTAACTTGTGCTGCAATGCTGTACAGTGCCGTGAGCTGAAAATAGCAGATCTACAACAAGCTCACAACATGTCACGTCCACAATGCACTGAGAGCTTAAATCTGCTATTTTCCACACGTAACACTGTTGTACTATGAAGTATGAATTTAATCTTTTAAAAGGGTTTGGTCTCGTGGCAAATATTTGGCTCAAGACAAAATGGGGAGAAGAACACTTGAATTATTGAGCTACTACAGTATATCCACAATGTAAACACACAGCACACTGAATCCAACCAATTACAATGCATTTTGTAAAAAGCTGTACAAAATATGTGACACACAAAATGTTATGAGTTTATTACAGTTTATAACTTTACAATTGTCATTGTTCACAATGCATTTTTTGCAAAATATAGTACAATAAAAAATAAGTATTGTCCAGAAGTAAACGACAGGAACAGAAACTTTTACGCCCCATGAGAACGGAAAATAACAAGCTAAAAAAAATCATAAATGTTAAAGTTAGCCGGAATGGGGACTTCAAATGACCACCATGACTTCATTCTCAGTTGTTCAGCTATTGAGGTTGGGCGATATTATATTTACGCGAAGCACAAAGCCCCTGGGCAATATAGCCTTTACCGTAGGTAGGGAGGCTTTCAGCCTACTAAATAATTCAATAATCACAAATCATAGTAGGGATTTCATGCCGCATGCTCCAGTTTCATATTTTGTTTTGTTAAAAACCTGATATAGGTGATATGAGGACTCACTGAGGGACCACAGGATATCTATCCCCTCACCCTACCCTACCCCCATCCACTCCAGTCTGTCTCTGTCCCTACCCACCAATGTATCTGTCTCGCTTCCAGGGACATGCAGAAAATGTTAGAGAGACACAGGGGCTGACATTCTCTAAAAGGACACTTTTGGCAAACAATTGCGAAAATAGCTGATGTAGATCAACAATTTTCAGGGCGCAACCCCGTACTATTTAACTGTGGCATACAACATGGATTTCTACACGACATTCTAAATACTACACGGGTTGTGCTTATAACCACGCCCCGCTTCTGTGGCCAACGCGGAAGTGCCTCTCGCCATACAACAACTCTATGGACTAGTCCGCGACGGAGACGCACCATCTCAAGCGAACTTTAGCCACGTGAGACGACACCACAGAGCGAGCTAAAGCCAGCGGGTTGCCGTGTCGAACGTTGCAAAGTTTGCTTAGCCGACTCAGGGCCGTTCGAGTTCCGACAAATCATGTTCTGACCATGCGCACTGCCAGTCAAAGTGGCTACTGGCCAATCACAGTGCGTCCACTATGGCCAATCACAACACGTCCTTGCACAACCTGTGTAGGCTTTCGAAGGACGTGATTTCTACACAGAGGACAAGTTCCTTCAACGCAAAATGCTGCGTTCGAGTTCAGGATAGATAAAAGGCAATTCTCCTGAATGGCTGCCCCCGGGTAGAGGAATGGAGTGGGGGCTCCTGAATGGCTGCCCCCGGGTAGAGTAATGGAGTGGGGGCTCCTGAATGGCTGCCCCCGGGTAGAGTAATGGAGTGGTTCTCCTGAATGGCTGCCCCCCGGGTAGAGTAATGGAGTGGGATGGCTGCCCCCGGGTAGAGTAATGGAGTGGGGGCTC